>NW_026855253.1:0-144996 GCF_026571515.1 Ruditapes philippinarum
ACCTCTAGGAATATGAATGGGAAAATGTTGAGACGATGTTTCATGAAAGCAATAAAAATAATACATGTAGATAAAAATTAATGAAGTCTGTCTTGTACCATATAGATGAATCAGGATAATTTCAATGTTTATATATCTTTAAAGGTGAATATTAAAAAGGAGATAATTATATCTAACGCTCATTCTCAATAAAACACAGCATTTGATGTTCCACTGGGTAGCTCTTATAGGAAGGTTTTTCTTGAGGTCAAAATGTCGTTAGAAAGGTGGCTGCCACTTTGTCTAATAGGGACTCTCTCAGTTTTACATTTTTATCTGGTATTTTTCTTTTACAAGTACCATTAATGCCCTGAAATGTAACATACCTTACTGTCGCCACCCAGAATTTTTAACTTTGAAATTGTGTTTCAGAAAAATAAGTTCCAGAATACACGAAACATGTACAATTAGTCATTGCTGTGTGTATATGCACTTTGGTTATTAGTAAAAATTATATTTGACTGTTAAAACTTCATTGATATATTGGATGATCAAATGTTATACGCTGTCCTTAAAAAAGATGCAATTAAACATATAGCATATTAAAATATGTGAGTTTAATGGTTCAGAAAGGAACACATGAAGTTGGGGGAATGTAAGAGTAGAGAGCCAAGTTGGCCTGCACTCACTTTCTGTTCAAACATAACGTTTATAACATAGATAAAGAAAATGAGCCATATCTTGCATTTCATGTAAATTCTATATAACAATTACGACGGGCATATTTTAATTAGTGGCAGCGCGTTTTTATAAATAAGTCATACATGTGAAAAATCATGGAATAATTTGATCCTGGCACCCCGTACTTGAGTTCTTGGTAGTGTAGTGATTAACTACAGCAGTGAGAACATGGCCATGGTAAAATGAGCCCCGTCATGACAAAACCAACATAATGGGTTTGCGACCAGCATGGATCCAGATCCAAGCAGTCTGATCAGGATCCATGCTGTTTGCTATCAGTTTCTCTACTTGTTATAGGGTTTGTAAGCGAACAGCAAGGATCCTGATCAGACTGCGCGGATGCGCAGACTGGTCTGGATCCATGCTGGTTGCAAACGTATTATGTTGGTTTTGTCGTGACACGGCTCAAATGTTCGGACAGAGACACCAACTAACCCTCTCAGGCACTGTCAGAAAATAGAGCGTACACAACTCTTTTGACACTCATGCCACGTCCAGCAACAACTGCCCGTTCGCTGCTTTTCAGCTACTCCGATTTTTTTATTGAGTTTATTGTCGGGCTCAGTGCTGATGTCTTTTTCAGAGGTAGTGAAAATTTGACTACATGATTTCTGACTCAGCGGTGAGAGACAAATGACCATTACTAGACTTAAAGTCTGAAATGATCAAATGAGCCGCGTTATCACAAAACCAAAACCCTACTACAAGTAGAGAAACTGATAGCGAACAGCATCGATCCTGATACAAGTAGAGAAACTGATAGCGAACAGCATGGATCCTGATCTGCGCAGACTGGTCTGGATCCATGCTGGTCGCAAACCCGCTATGTTGGTTTTGTCGTGACGCGGCTCAAATCAATTGTCACAGAGAAAGTTTGACTTGCCTGAAGATCGCACCAGCAACCCATGGGCTACTAATCTTAACTTGTCCCTATAGACATGATAGAGCTAAGCCGGCAGATGTTTCATTTAAGGAGGCAATTCTAAAAGTAAAAACTCAAAAATATGATTTGCATACATTTTATTATAATAATCTCTAGAAATGAAAGAGTCTTTGGAAACATTTTATATAACATATACACGAATAATGTACAAACAAACTTCACATAAATCTTGCAATGTAAACACGTGAAAAACGCAGAACTGACCGGAAATGACTATGCAAAAATATGATGTAATAATATCAGAAGAACAACAACAGACATCAAATTGCAACAAGCAACAAGTAGTGTTAATGTATAACATGATAAATATGAAAATTCTATGATTAAACAACAGTATATACATATAATTACATAGATAATTAACAAACAGCACATGTGTTTAATTAAGAATGACGGTTCTGCAATGATACAAGACTGCCAAATAAGCCAGAAAAAAAATAAAGACATAACTCTATATCATTTTCTTTCCTTTTTGTAAAATATGCTGAAATAAGCTTGCCAAATATGACAGAAAAAAAATAAAGACATAACTCTATATCATTTTCTTTTCCCATTTTTTTAAATATGCTGAAATACATGCCTATTGCAATAATCCTATCTTACATAAGATTTATTGATTAACAATAAGTTTAGTTATACTTTTTTAATATGCTAATTTTCTTTCTTTTTTTTACATTTTGCAGGAGTACAATAAATAAGAAGATATATAAAGTATTTGCACAACTCTTGATTCTGGGTTCAAAATATTGAACCAAAATCTATTAAAATAAACAAAACAAGGCTGGTCCAAACTTAAAAACTTTAAACATTTATGCAATCTGGATTGTTATTTTGTTCTTTCAGTTGTTCACATGTGATACCACTTTGTTCAACTCTTATCAGGTCTTATACATCTTCTATAGCACAGACCTTAAATAGACCTCTTCCGTTTAGAACATAACTTAGCAAAAATGTCTTTATAAATTGTAAAAATTTCTTCAATATTTAGTTAGCAAAGGCATCAACCCAGTCCTCTCAAATCACAACAGAAGGCAATTGGTCCTGTTTTTATATCAATGAACAAAAGAACACTTACAGTTAGAAGATAAATTTTTAGTTATGTAATCATTTTGTGACGTTTAAAGTTGATCTAACAATGGCAACTTAAGACTAAGAGCACAATTCAGGCTCTGCCACTTGTTGCAACACTTATTATAACTGGCAGTGCTGTTTGTACTTTTTTTCTTTAAAAAAAGAAACGAACAAAAAAAAAACTCCAACAACATTGCATAGGCCAAATATAACAAACAAAACATTTATGAATCTAGGCACTTAAAACTATGGCTATTAGTCATATCATGATCTAATCTTTTAAATGAGTTAAGCTTTTTAAATCATACTTTATCAAAATCACGAAATAGCAACTGTCATATACATGTATATCAATAATTGTAGAATTAATTATTATAATTATATATCAACATACATTCAATGAAATTTGGGGGAATTATTCTGGTACTTTCTAAGAGATTTGGGAAAAAAATCACACCAATACTTGTATGAGATTTGGGTAAACCCTACCGAACCTTTATGAAATTTGGGAAATGCATGTGATACCTGTATGAAATTTGGGAAAATCATGTGATACCTGTATGATATTTGGGAAAATCATGTGATACCTGTATGATATTTGGGAAAATCACACTGATACCTGTACAAGATTTGGGATTATCACATGGATACATGTATATTAAGCAGATCAAAATATTACACAAATATTCCCTTCCACATGTTTGTGTCTGTGAACTTATTTTGTGTCTTTCTGTAACATTGTAAAGTAAATCAATCAGTGGCAGGTACATGTATATGGCAAAGTTGTAAAATTTCAAATTCGCAAAAGTGGAATTTCAGAAATCCAAAAAAAAAAATGAATATCAATACATGTATAATACCCATGCAAGCAAAGATTTGAACTTAATGTTTAAGTATTATTATCCTAATGGACCATTTAAAGATGAACTAAAATCATAGTACCCAATGTGCTTTAACTACTTTAAAGACCATAATAAGGAACTATTTCAAACAATACAGTAGTGTATAAACTTTAAGGAAGGTCATTCTAAAGAACTTAGAACTTTAAACAAGTAGGCAAGTTTTTGGCAAATAAGTACAGTAAGAAAAGAAACATTTTATTCAAAACATTCTGACACAAAACTAACACAGACATTACATGACATGTCCAATGTGAATAATTTGGAACCAGTTAAAGAAAACAAAGAGCACACAATCTTTAAATGTGTGTTTTGTTGCCTGTAATACTATGATTTCCATGTTTTTTTTTATTGTTTTAATAGTCAATATCCATATTTAGGTCATGTTGTGACTTATAAAGAGAAGCTTATGTAATTAATAACATATATCAAAGAATGAGAATTTTGATAAAGTTAATAAATGATTAATAATTAATTTGAAATTTTTTTACCTAGAAAAGTGTGTTTTGTAGCTTACTATTCCACCTGATTAACTTGCAGACTAAATACATTTACTTTTACTATGTTCATCATTTTATTTACTCATTATAGTTAAGATAGGACTGACAATATAAACTTTTATCAAAAATTGTTTCTGAACAGATTTAACAAATTTTATACCTTAAAGGAACTTCAACTAAAGTGCAAAAGCCTTAAAACATAAAATTTAAATTCTTACATAGATCAACTATGGCACTTAATTTAGAAAGATATGCAAACATATTTAAGAAATGTACCAAGACAGAAATTGAAAATTGTATTTTTGTGCTTATTCTTTGCCCAATTAGAATAAAAAACATTGAATCGCTTTTCAATTTTGGGTCTTATTTTAGTCAATTAGAATAATTATTCTGGAAGAACGGAGTGAGCAAATGATCTGAAAATTAACAAAGAAATTATTGGTCTAGACGTACATCAAATGGTAAACAAACCTTGATAAATTATTTCCAGTCCTGTATTGTCTAAAAAAAACTACAGTGGAGTCCCTTTAACATTTTTATCAAGCAATAAGCCTATGACTTTCTTCAATACTGTACAATACATACAACTACATGTATAACTTTGCCTGTAATCAGTTGACATTAGGACATGATGAATGTTATAAGAGAACACACTAAAATGAAGACATTAATTTGTAATCTATTTATAGCACCAAGAATAAGACTAGTTTATAAATTAGTGGAAAATATTAGAACACAATTGCAGCAACAAAGGGAGGTAAATAGTGAGAAAAGACATTGCTAACTGCATAAATGAATTCCTATATCAATCAACACTGGAATCAGATATAATGAAATCTTGCAGTATAATGAAGTATGACAATTAAGAATTGTGAAAAAAAAGTTTCTGGATTTATCTTTGTTTTCACTTTGTGTCAAGAAAAACTGTAAACTGTTGACAAAATCTACAATATATTACCAATGTAAAATTCTACAAAGTTAGAACTTTCAATTTTATGATGAATGACAAAAACTATAAAATAATAATCATACTTGAGAAAGGAATTTTATACAGAAGATTTAACTATTTCATGAAAAGTGAAGGCATAAATTAAAATGGAAAACTTTGAACAAAAATGGCAGAGACTGACCTATGTTTAATATTTTGTATTTTGCAAAAATAATGAGAAATTATCTGCGTAGCTTGAGTAAAAGGATTTGCAGTACATAAATTGTGTATGTACTATACATAAATTGTGTATGTACTATAAAAAAATTAATTTTCTGGCATTTATATATTTTTTATTGCATTCAAATAATAATAAATAATATGGCTTGAAAAATTGCATTTACAATATATCCTTAATGAAACTTGCACGTATTCCGATTTCAAACTAGAATGAAAAATCTATCTTAAAAAATTTATGTCAAATGAATATTGCAAATGTGTATCTCCATCAATTTTCTGCTAGACTGACCTAGATGAAAAAGGCTATCAGCAAATAAATCAAATAGTAGCATGGCTTCAGATTTGAATTAATTTTTATAAAAATGTCAAACAGTGTTGTAATGAGTAAAATGACGTCAAGTGTGCAAACTAAGCAATTTAACAAAGCCTAAGAAACACCTAGCCTAAGAGGGCAATTACTATCCACAGAAACTACATTTAACCAGTCAAAATATGTAGACATTTCTCACATTTCGTTAGCAATAGGGTATAATTAAGGTGATAAAATACTAGATTCTGTAATACTTTGTATAATACATTCAAAGTGTCACCTGAATATTGTGAATATTTGTACATTACTGAAACCATCAATATATTTTCTTAAGTTTTGATTTTTTTTTTTTGAAGACTTGTTCAGATGAGCAAAAATATTTCGATAAATCAAACCCGAGAAAAAATGTACCAATATTTTAGGAAAGGTATAAAGATTAAAAATTCTAGTAAAATTTACATGTTTATAAGATTTATGACAGAGTTTTCAGTATTTATAACTATATTTCTACTGCGTTACTAACGCAGTAAGGGCTATTTTGCATATTTTGACCTTTTTATAGTAATTCACATAGGTTGTAAGTGCCATTGATAATGTGTAAATTGCATTCTTTTGGTAACTTTACAATATTATACTGTTAACTACATTTTCAAATTTCATGAAAATTGGCATGAACTTGGATTCATCCTAATTTTCATGAAAATTTTGAAAATGTTATGAAAAGTAAAATATTGTTAAGTGAACATAAATGTAATTTTAACATTGCAAACGACACTTACAATCAACATAAATTACCAAATAAGAGGTAAAAAAAAATATTATGATAAGTACTGCAAAATCAGTCAATAATAGCACTATAAGATATAAATTATTATTTGAATCTTTTTACTTTTCTCACAATCAAAGTATGTTTTTCCCAAAGTTTTACTGTCGTGAAATATTTTGGCTCATCTGAAGGCATGCAGCTTTAATATTCTGGAGGACTGTCCCCCTGAAGTTCATACAGTCAATAATTATGTTGATAAGTCCAATCATATTCTTACTAGATATGTACAAACATACCTTTAGTCAAAAAATATTTCTAAGATGTGTCAAGTATTTTGTGACATTTACTTACAGCAAGTTTATCATACATTTTTTCTCATGAACCATACAAACTTATATAATTACAAGTCTTATATAATTTATTTTTGATTTAAACATGACATACAAAAACACTTTTCAAAATAATTCTTGCCATCAATAAAAATGTTAATCAACAAACTCTTTCAGTATCATTTAACAAAATCATAAGAGTACCGATTGTACTATATTTACTCCCTTTATAACATTATGCCTTTTTCCTTGAAGTTAGGAGTTTCAACTACTTGCCTATTCTTCAAGAAAGTGCCATTTTAATAACTATTTTAACAACTAAAATACAAAATTTTGACCCTTGTCTTATACACCATCCGTCATATGGACAAGTATATACAGTACAAGTCAATAATTATCAGAGACTTAGATATAGCCAATTTTTTACTGAACATTCAACATTCACATATATTCCATAACTTAAATCTTTGAAAATCATTTTCATGTACATCTATGGACACTTAAAAATTTTGGTGGTCTCATCTTTTCTCATTTCCCTGTTTCGCTGTCCAAAATTAATTCAGTAGCATGAAAACTTGATGCACTATAAAGAATGTCTCATTGCAGAAAGTCAAACTCTATAAACAGATGCTTTCTGTAATCACTAGACTTAAATCTATAAATAACCACCTTCTGTAGACACTGAATGCAAAAAAACTATAAATAGTCTCCTTCCAAAGCCAGTGATCTATATATAGCTGCATTCTTATGCAATATAAAGAAACTTTCAAAATATAGCTACATCCTGGAGACCCCAAGATGAAAAATCTATAAATAGCCACTTATTGTGCTTTGTCATCATAAAGAGTTCTATTTATAGAAGCTTCTCTCACAGCTAATGCATTCTGGGTAAAATGTTCTAGAAATCATACAGGTGACCTTGGAACTCTATTTGTGCATTTGTATCCCCTGGAAACCATGTTTTGATAGCTGTGCCTCCTCCAAAGCTTTTCTCCCTTCTTCACCTGTAGACAAAATGGAAAATGTAAATAAGTAAGATTCTGTATAATTTTGTACCTAAGATTGTAATAAACATAATTGTTGTTTTTGAATGGATGTAAATTTTTTCTGTAGATTTTGGAAAATAACAACCTTCTATGAAAAATATATCATCAATGAACTGATAAGAAAATAAAAGTATTTTATAAAATTTCATTGCACAAATTTTTATTTGATCAAACAAAATTTATAAGAAAATCTATCAAAACTATATGATACAAGTTATTTACAAAACACTATCTCAGATTTCTTGTTTTACCTCAGTAACAAAAAGGTTAGATGGGCAAAACCATCTAAGATGGTGTTCATTTTTAAATGGATCGTTTGTAATTTTATTTTACCTAATTTTAGGAGGGCTTCTTTTGCACATTTCTGAACCATAGTTGAGGAATCTGACTGCCATAAATATACAAGCTGATCTATACTCTCTGATGCCTGAAAAATAAAATTAGAACATTGTGAAACATACATTTGTAATAATCTTTTCCCCCAATACCCTTATTTCAACTGCGATGATATTCGCATGAAAATATTTGATGTTGTAAACAATTACTAATTTGGACCTCGGGTGATCCTCTGTGCATTACTTCAGGCATGAATAGGCATTTGAGTACAACCACCAATGTTCTGTAAGCTAGCTTCATAGGTTCCTCACATGTCAGAATCCAAAGTTCCTGTTGGAATTTAACAGCAGTGAGGGGCATGTGATTTAAAGTCAATAACCTAAACCACTTGGCCACAGAGACCCCATGATCAATTCATTATAGCAGTAACTTTCAGTTCTTTCACAATTCTTTACCTCTAGTATGGCAAGGGCAGCACAGGCTCCAGCACGTATCTCTGGTGTTCGATCCTCGAGACCTTCCACAAAAGTGAGAAGAGCATTATGTCTGTCCTCCTCCTTCTTCTGTATCAAGTTCAAATATGACACTGAAAATACACAAAATTTCTCTCAAAATATCCAAAAATTATAGTACATCTTCATGAAAGTTACATACCATGTTTTTATACCTCAAAAATTAGTTTACTGATCATTATTTACTTCAAGGTACCTCCATGTTAATCTATAAATAGAATAGCTTTCACATTACTTTTATTTGAAACTTTTTTTATTGCAGTCACCTATATAGACAACTTAGTATTTTTTTTTTCATGATCAGATTTTCTCGTATAATATTATCATCAAAGTTGACCATAAACATTAAATTACTTTGTTATAAGATGTCAAGTAAAAAACTTACATGTACATTGTTCCACCTCTTTATCCATAGTAACAAGTAACATGGCAATGACCTTGAGACAAGGTGAGGAAGGTAACGTGTCTCGTAAAGTAAGTATGGCTTTTATCACAATGTCAGGATTACCAGTGGTCAATTTTTCAACCAACTTCACTGAAATAAACAGTAACAAATTATGTTAATAATAAATGAAAGTTTCTTTGCCAAAATACGCGTTGTCAGTCAAGAAATGAAGTTGTTATTAAAAACAATAAGAAAATTTCAAGGGCAAACCAGTACTGTATGCTTCTGAGAAGCTTTTTGTTTGCATTATAAGCAATATTATTTTATGTAATATACAAAATTACTTGCAATATAATCTTATAAGTGCCATAATTATTCATATACTATTGAACAAGTATGCTACATATTAACTTCAATCATTAAGCCTATCAATTAAGCTTAGAGGGTAGATGCTTACATAAAATCAATTAATTTCATATTATGTTTGTTTTAAGATAGAAGAAAACTTACTCTCTGACGCAACATCCTCGATGTGTTTCAGTCCTTTCTCCTCGTTAAAGTACAACATAAACTGATGTAAGGTCAGAACAAACCAACTTCGACCTCGTTCTGCCTCGTAGTCTGGTATATCCAATACACGTGTAATCACATGCTGACATACTGAAAAAGTGTGTACAGAATACTTAGTGTGATAAATACTTTAGTCATAATAATTTTTTAAACAAAATTAGTGTCAATATAAAACAGTTAAGTTTTTCACTTTTCTGATTGGCAAACAGTGTTTCAGACATATACTGGCAAAATGATGCCTAAGTTCCTTGATTGTGTACAAGTACTAACAAATTCTGTAACCAGTAACCGTCAACTTCATCACAACTATCAAAACTTATATAATTCAAAATAAAGAAATATCTTAGACCAAATAATAATGCACACTATCAGTCTTGTATTGAAGAAATATCTAAGACTAAAAAATAATGCAAACTACCAAACTTATATTAAAAGAAGTATCTAAGACCAAATGCATAATGCACACCTTCAAACTTGTATTTAAAAAAATATATCTTAAACCAAATAATAATGAACACTATCAAACTTTTATTAAAAGAAATATCTAAGACCATCAGTACTGCACACTATCAAACTTTTATTAAAAGAAATATCTAAGACCATCAGTACTGCACACTATCAAACTTTTATTAAAAGAAATATCTAAGACCATCAGTACTGCACACTATCAAACTTGTATTAAAAGAAGAGACCATCAGTACTGCACACTACTCACCTTATATTGAAGAATGATCTCAGAACAAATAAAAATGCTCTCTTTTTAACTTATATCAAAAGAAATATATAAGACCAGCTAAAAGAGCGCACTATCAAACCTACATTTAAAGAAATGTCCTTGACCTAATAATAACATGTGCTAAAGAAATATTTAAGACAAAATACACAACATTAATACCAACCTTTCACAGGGTCAATCATATGCTTATCAGCTATCACAGTAGAATATTTTTGTTCCAACATATTGAGAAGTCTATCTGGGTGAATATATAGGGTGTTTTGGTCTGTACATTTTACCCAGAATTCTTTCAATGACTTGTCCTCACAGATTCCAGACATAACTGAAATAAAATATTTCAAAACATAAATAAGCCGTGCCATGACAAAACCCACATATTGCAATTTCAACCAGCATGGATCCAGACTAGCCTGCCCATCCACACAGTCTGACCAGGATCCATGCTGTTTGCTTACAAAACCTATAACAAGTAGGGAAACTGATAGCGAACAGCATGGATCCTGATCAGACTGCGCTGATACGCAGGCTGGTCTGGATCCATGCTGATCGTAAATGCACTCGTTTGTTTTGTTATGGCGCTGCTCAAATAAATTTGGTGTATCATGTGCTTCACCTTAAACAGTTTTAAAGTAGTAAAAGTGACAGTTCTTCTTTGAAGTAATCAACAAAGTTCCCACCTATATAGTGGTTTTTATTATTATGAACTATTAATGTCATAGACATATTGGCATAGTCTGCCTAATAACAAAGGCCTGACAGATAGTATGGAAGAAGAGAGATTTATACATTAAGATTTGTATTGAAAACTATTACAATGTACTTTAATAATCATATCATTTTAATAATCATATCATTTTAATAATCATATCATTTTAATAAGCATATCATGTTAACAAGCGTATCATAATGTTGTAAAGACATAATCTGGAGCAGAATAATCAAAACTGCATACCATTTGAAAGGAAAGTAAAAAATAAACATTGTCAATTATAACTTACCATGATGTAAATCTACATTGGGTCCCGCCTTGGCGAGCTTTAACAAACTTTCTATAATTGTACATTGTTTCTGTAGTTTGTCAAGAGCATATATCTCCCGGCATTTTAATGGTCCAAATGCACCAAGATTCTACAAGAAACATTAATCAATTAACAATCAATTATGTAACCATAGCTTGAATACTTATTATTGTCATCCATGAAAACAAACCAATCAATGAATAAAGGATTAATTAAGAATATACTATGCTCAAATTTGATATTTTAAAATATTGATAATTGCAACATGTTTTAATTCCTACACACTATAAATGGACACACTATCAGTATATAGTGTCATTAAAAAACTGCCAGTTTATTTAAAGAAGAGTAGCTTTACATGACCCATAATAACAAATTCTGCCAGCTAACCATGTGTGGACAAAGAGTGTTTGTTCTATAGGTATAATACAAGACTTGAATTCATAATACCAGTAATGTTCTTGTAAGAATTCTATACATTTTGTATTTAACTGTAATGGTAAGTTTGACAAAACTTAAGTAATACATATTTAATTTAGATGATGAAATAAACTCACCTCAAGCAGGCGTTCACAATATGTCAGGTGGTACATGAGGCATTGGTCAACTTCCTCATTACCTGTGGATGGAGGAACGGGGCTCGAACCTAGACTCGATCCTAACTGTGTGTCTTCACTCAGCCTCTGGGCAAGACTCTCGATGCCTGAATCCCCTGTCTTGGCCGTCGACTCTGGGCTGCATAACATATCGTCAAAACTAGCCTTCACGTTGCTGCAGGGGATATATTTGGGTATGTTGTCATGGTTATATAAGGGGGGTACATATACAATATAGTTCAGGTTGAAAGGAGTGCAGGAAATATAAGCTTACTGTCAAATCATTATACTTCTGAGCCAACAATTGGAGGTTTTATTTCCATTTATTTTTATTTATTTATTTATTATTATTATTATTTTGTCACACAAAGTGTTACTGCAAATGCAATATTTAGACTTTACAGCTTATATGGTGGTCAGAGATCTAAGGTGCCCCCTATGTACACTGCTTTAGGCACCATAATTATAATAATCATCCTCTATAAGCTAGCTGCATAGGATTCTATATTTAGCAGTGGGAAAACAAAACATACAAAATCTCAGAGCAAAAAAAATTTGACAGTATTAAATGTGTAGAAGAAAAGATTGCCAATTTCAAGAACTTTCTAGAGTTTTCACATAGATCATGTAGCATTAAAATGTTATAAGTTGCATCTGAAATGTTCTTTACAAATTATATAATAAAAGAAAGGTATTCTTATAATTAGCAATCTTTGTCGAGTATGTATATAAATGTAGAGATACTGTTACATATATAGGTAAGCATTAAAAGGCATTTATATTTATATATAAAAATTTAACAATCATCTCAAGGCTAAAGATGACACTTGAAATATTCAAATAGTTAAAAATTCAATTCTTTTCTTCTTTTGTTCAGTTTGGTTTCAGGTCATACTGACGCAGTAATAAATCTTTCTATAAACCATCTTCCTCCTAAAGAAGAATCCAAAAACCCTAGCAGGCCTTGAACCCACAACTGTAGGGAAGGTGATAAGAAGTCTGTGACTTTAACCTTTAGCCATCAAATATTTAGTTAAGCTTCTTTCCAATTTCTTTTCCTCTAAATAGCAATTTTTTCAAAAACTGTATTCTTTTTTTCTAGCCTTCAATATAATTAAAACAGTAACTTAAAACCATGTTTCTAAGCATAACTTTACAAATATCTATACAACTTGCATCAATCTAATTTCATAATATATCCAGTTGGCTTCATACATGTCAGTGAAATTACACTGGTAAATTTTAACCATTTCAGGAAAATATAGCATGGTAAAGGTGGTAAAATATACTAACTCAGTTGGTGATTTTGGCTCTTCGAAAGTCTCTTCTGTGTCGAGGAAATCAAAAGCTTCAAGAGCACTCTCAATAGACACACTGATGCTGGAAGACCGTGAACTACTGCGAAACTGTTTCTGTAACAAAGAATATAGCAGTGAAAATGAAGACGAAAACCATTCTTTCTGATATGGTCATGATTATGCAGGATCAAATATTTTCATTTTAAATTCACTTTTCTTGTATGAATAATAGGAAAAGTTGAAGATCAACATGGGACAAGATGAAGATCTGTTGGTTTCCGTTTAGAATTTCTTAAATGTATAAATTCCACTATAGAAACATTAAAACTTGTTTAATTTAATCAAAACATCCATGCAGAGCTAAGAAAATATTATTGCCAATAGACAATGGTTAGTCTTAAGGATTCTTAAAATTTTACAAATCCTCTAGCCATTTCAACTACTTTGGACAATGGGGACATATTTCAATCTAAACTTCATCTTTAACTGTTAATTCTTATTAAAATGCTTTTAATCACTTATGAATAGTAACATCATCTTATTACAAAGCAATATAATAACTGGTAGGTAGTTAAACCATGAAATCATTTTTCGATAAAACGTCCAATATCTATACATACCCTGATTAACTTTTGTGCAAATTTGATTAAATCCTCAAGTCTCTGTAATTCCGTATACTGGCCATGATAATCTTCTAAAGATGAGGACATAGTGTGTAACACATCCTCGATATTCAACACAGAATGTTCCTCTTCATCTTTCCCGCTAGAAATTGCATGTGGCGAAACACTCGGGAAATGTAAATGTCCCAACACTGAGGGTAAAGTGTTTGAGAATGCACTATTTTGAGTAGGTGGGTGGGGTAATTGTTTATCAGAGTCACTTTCTCCGAACGATGGTAAAGCCGGACTAGAATGAAAACCAGCCTGCACATGGTGGCTTGTTTGTGAATAAAGGGGACCAGTCTGTCTGTATGCGTCAGGCAGATGGTCACTGAGCCGCGCACTAACGTGTGGACTGTCGAGTCCATGATATGATGTGACGTTATTCCCTAGATGAGATGACGGGGGATTTGTACGTAAAATGAAATTATCGTCCTTAGTCTGTTGAATAGATACAGGATTGGAGTGCCGTCTGTCTGAGCCAGGCTCTTCATTCTACAAGATAAAAAAACATGATCATAATGATATTGCATGAATAATCTGTATTAAATTCTCCTGTTCATTTTTCATATTGACTTTTCTCTACACCAAAGTTATACAAGATATAAACAATCTGATGGCAATTGCTTGTTGCATGAAAACATCATATTTTGATTTTCAGTAGATTTTATGGAGAAAGAACCCTTAGGTTCACCCTAGGTACTAGTAAAGAACATTATTAGATCAACCTATCTTCTGCTAAATAGCAAAATGGTTTTCCCACAGGAAACAATTTCAAATCTCTTTGCAATAGACCATGTCTTAAAAGAAACTTTGTAAGTATCAAGAACAACATATTTGTCAAAGGGGAAAAAAATCAACAACAAAACAACCCCAAAACAAAAACCCAAAAGCTTCAAAATGCGCCAAAAGAAAGGGAAAAAAACCCTCTATAGACTTAACTCTTTCATGTTCAAGAAAACTCTACATAAATATATATAAAAGAATGAGAAACACTATGTTTACTTACGTATTGTCCATTTAGGGCTATCACAGATACAGGGCGTCTGCGAGGTGTACCTTGCGGTTTTTGTGGACCTTCCATAAAAGCAAAACTATCATCTACACCATCTAATGGACTGAAAACAAAATAAAATGTTCCATATTAATCACAAAACCACCTCCCAACTTTTCGTTTTTGATTTCATATATTGAACTTTTATTTTTAAACATATACCCAAAATATGTTTCTTATTTGAAATTAATATACTTTTACGAATAAAATCAATTTAAACAATTCTTATAGGTTAGGAATAGCCTTAAAATCATGTGTTCACTAAATAGGCTATATCATTATGTAAACCTTTGGCATAAACCTTGATATGATAATATACTTCACAGAAAATTGTCTGTTTTTTTGTAAGAAAAAAGTCTGTTTTTCCAAGAAAAAAGTCTGTTTTTCCAAGAAAACCAGTCTAATTTTCTAAGAAAACTTCAGCTTGTGACAATGACTTCCTTAAGTAAGATTGTAACAATTGATGACGCATATACAGAAGACAAAACTTTGATATATACTTCCTTGAATGCTTCTTTATTATTTGTTCTTAAATGAAGATTTAATGACAGGAAGATCTACAACACTCAAATCTCGATTGCTTTTACTTATCAAAGTATAGGCGTATTCTTTAAGATAAATACTTGTTTTTTGTTGTTTTTTTTTTATAAATGACAACAAAGTTTTCATTTACATGTTGACATACAGATGCCATTGGTAGCCCATTCAGGGCACTATCACAGGTTGATTAAAAGTCACTAGTGAAATATATTTTGTTATTTCATTTAAAGAAAATCTATATTTAATTTTAATCTATGGTTAAATCTTTGAATACTAGAGGCAGTAATGAATTGCCTATGCCAACAGTTTTTTGTCAGGACAGTCTGCCTAGCTGTGAAGCCTTACCAAAAAGATTACACCACAGCCGCCAAGTTTTAGCTCTTCTGATATTGAAAACCAGCTATCATTACAATGTATAGTTTCAAAACTTAGATGAAGAAAATTTTACGATCTTAAATACCATAAATGCTACATGTATTTAACAGGATCTCGATTATAAAGTAGATAATCTTCAATTCAAGAGGCTAGGGATAATATTCCTGCAAACTTACTTCCATGTAATAACTATACTAAGTTTGAGCGACCCGTTCACGTTGATACTGACTGTCATCAACTGAGGGTTGGCCGAGAACAGGTCCTTAGTTTCACAACTTTTCTGACCCAGTAACACAGACTTGAAGGCTCGAACTTCCAATCCCTAGAGAAAACAAAGCAAAAGACATTCATTTCTTTTACGTTAAGATGCAAAATCTGGTAACATACTTTGTGATGTTGATTTTACTAAAAATATGCTCGACAAAAACATCATTTTAATACATTTCATACTAAAAAAGCAATATAAAATTGTGAGTTTGTTGCTTTTTTGTGAGATAATTGTACAATGAAATACAAGATAAAATCATACCTTTATATTAAATATATCTCCAACAACAGCCTTGAAGTTAAATTCTGGAATATCCCATTTCTGGTTCCCAGTCTTTTCTATTCTACCTTTGGTTTTCCATTTCTGGGTACCATGTCGGACTGTGACCTCAAAAACATCACCAGGACACAGTCTAGCAAATCCTGCCATACCTGAAAAATAAATGGTCAATTTGTTTTCAATTTTTAAGGTGTTTAAATCATCAATACATTGGAAAAATATGGTGAACTAAGTTTACTTAATATGCAGTGTACCCTAGTTGGACAACAATGGGTTCTAAGTATTGTTATTTCTTTTACTTCATATCGCATTATGGTTATTTAAACATTGATAAAACACGGATAAAAGCAAATTTGCAGAATCTGTACCAATTTGTGACATATAAATAACCTTAAATGGAATTTGAAACAAGATTATGTCACATTTTCTACCTAAATCTACTTAAATCATCACAATTAAATTAGTATCTACAGAAATAATACATTACGATAAGGGTTATCAAGTGAAATTTTCATCATTAAGAATTAAATACAAATGTAGGAACAGAAGAGTAGCGCTGAGACAAATTTTTTTTAAAAATAAAAACAGGTTGAATTTGATATCAAACTCGGAGATTATCCAATATAACTGATGTGTTACCACGCCAAGAAATCTATTCCAAATTAACTTTCATTATGTATTACATTTAAATTTAAAGTTTTTGGAAAATAAGACTTTTTACGTGAATTTTACCTTTTAATTTACAGTTAAATGTTCCCATCATGGCCTCTAACTGGGCCTCAATATTACACATGTTCTGCGTACATTCCTTGTATCCGTACTTCACATTAGACAATGAATGACTCTGGTTGCCAGGCGACGTGACATATGCTCGATGCATGGTCCTCACACCTAGAAACATCAAAAATATTTGAATGTAAATACAAATGTATATCATATCACATTAAACATAAAAGGTATTAGACTTCGGCTCAGCCTCTAACCACGTTATAAAATGTCTGCTTGAAACTTCTCACAATATAATTTTGTTTTCATATTACAATTTAACTGTTTCAGCTTTTCTTATCGTAATGAATCAGAAAATATCTGCTTATTTTCTGTAAAATCAAAATAAACTCAGCTGTTCCTGCGTTCTTTTTCACAGTTTTCATATTTTTAGTATACTTTTGGCACACAAAAGTGTGTATTCCACTGTCATGTCATTCTCTGAGGAAAAACCAATATTGTGGCTCACTTACATGCTTAAATCTTATCCTCAAATTTATGCAGCCGAAATAATTGTTCATAACGCAAAAGATCAAGTAAATCATCTATGAAATGATCATTCCAAATGATCAAATATTCATTTTTTTGTTCATTTTTCTTCCTTCAAAATTTTAAAGTATGATTGTATCAGTCACAATATAAAACTGATCAAATAAAGGAGCTATAAACTATGCAAGTTCTAATTTTAACACAAGTTTATTCCTTTACTTTTTTAAAGAGCATGATGGGAAAATTAAAGAGCACATTTACCTTCTCGTAGTTGTTGTTGTAACAAATAAAACTCATGCAGCTCATCCAGCTGAAAATATTACAATATTGAATGAATTGTCAATTTCATTTCTTCCTTTTATACATAAATTTAAATCATCATGGTTATAATTCAGTATACAAGATGTCCAGGTAAGAGAATCAAACTGGAGTTATGGGGTCACATCTTTCCTATATGACTTTTAATGTTCAATGACAGAAAAAAACCTTTGGCATGCAAGCTGAATTGCATAAGTGTGAATTGGATTGGGGGGGGGGGGGGGGGGGGGGGGGGGGGGGGGGAAAAGATGATTGGAATATGACTGAGACGTATTGTTTTCAACCAACTCACACTTAAGAATCTAAGTCTATAGAGATTTCCCCCTACCTTAAATGAGCTATTCAGAGCCATATAATTTTTCTTCAATGTGTACTCAAGATGAAAATTTGTAGTAGGCCAGCCAACAGTGTAGAGCCTGGTCAGACAGTAAGAGTACACAAATTAGCAAGCTGGCCCAACTTTATATACACTTATGGCAAACACTAATTACTTTTGTTTACAGCAGATTAGCTGTCAAACAATTGGAATATACATATATTCAGATCACAATGAAGAAAAAAAACAAATCGATAATTTTACCTTTGCTAGGTGAAACTCTAGTCTTTTCAAGTACCTCTCCGCAGACTTTATTTGCTATAGAAAAAAAAAACAACATAATTATTAGATATAAATATAATTATGCATATTTTTTTATTTTATTATTATATTATTTTGATGCAGTATTATATTGAATATTGAAAAGTACATGTATCAATTTTGGCACAACCATTTTAGCTGAAGAGTACATTTATATGAAGGAATATTATCCTCCCATCAAATTAACTATAATTACAAAACATCTACAGTTTATAAATAGAAATCTTAGATTTTGGAGTTACTTCCCTTACATACAAAAATAAGCATAGGAGGGAAACATTAAAAATTAATGAATTTATCAAACTTTTGAGGAAAATAAAGCTCAAAATGTTACCAAGAAACAAAACTAAAATCAATTTCAACTAGAGGATGCTTTTGTAAAAAAGCGCATGTCTCCCCCACTGCACTGTGACCTTGACCTTTGACCTACTGACCCCAAAAACAATAGGGATCATCTGCTCTATAAGACCAATCATCCTATGAAGTTTGAGGGCTGTAGGTCAAAAGGAACTCTAGTTATCATCCGGAAACGAGAAATTGACCAACGGTCACTGTGACCTTGACCTTTGACCTACAAAACAATATGTCTCCCCCCGAGGTGGGGGAGACATCAATAATCTAAATATATTGGCAAGATTACAAAATACCCTCTTGTAACTTGTTGAGACCAAGCCTTTTTATCTCTTCATATCTATCCTGCCTATTTATTGCATTCTATCTATACTCATCAATATCTATCAAGACACTTCAACTTTCATGTCAAGACAATTCAAGAAGATAAGTTCTCTTCATATTGCAAAAAAAAAAAAAATGTCCACAAAACCTGTAATATCTTTAATCTGTCAGTATCTCATAATGAATTTGGCAAGTAGGGAAAAAAAATCAAATAATTTTATGATGACACAGCAAATTTCAAAATTCAATTTCACAAAGAGCGTATTAACAGATTACTATCATTGTCACTGTGAAGTAATTTGGATTGTTGAATGGGTAATTCAGACCATTTAACATGGGGAATTAAGTCAATATATAATAGTATATATTTTTTTATACATATCTAATTTGTTTAAAGTCATTATGTGGGCATATAAATAAAGTAAATGTCATTTGTATTCAAAAGGAATGCAAGGGATTAATCTATTTGGGATTAATAGGGCCACCATGAAGAATTTGTAGGTTTTATAAGACAACCTGACATAAGTATAGAAATGTAAGGTGTAGTGCTCATGGAAGGTAACAGTGTGAAAATTACAGGTACACTGTCAGGATTCCTACTAGTACCTTAGTAGACCACCAAAATTACAGGTACACTGCTTCAGGATTAAGAACAGTACCTTAGTGGACAACTAAAATTATAGGGAATACTGTGTCAGGATGCAAATAGCACCTGAGTGGACCACTAAAATCACAGGTACACTGCCATCGGGATCCAAGAGCACCTGACAGGACCACCAAAATTACAGGTACACTGCTTCAGGATTCCTAAATAGTACCTTAGTAGACCACCAAAATTACAGTACACTGCTTGGGATCCAAAGCTTCAGGACACCAAAATTACATTACACTGCCATTGGGATCCAAGAGACCTGACAGACCACCAAAATTACAGGTACACTGCTTCAGGATTCCAAGAGTACCTGACAGGACCACCAAAATTACAGGTACACTGCCATTGGAATCCAAGAGCACCTGACAGGACCACCAAAATTACAGGTACACTGCCATTGGGATCCAAGAGCACCTGACAGGACCACCAAAATTACATTACACTGCCATTGGGATCCAAGAGCACCTGACAGGACCACCAAAATTACATTACACTGCCATTGGGATCCAAGAGCACCTGACAGGACCACCAAAATTACAGGTACACTGCCATTGGGATCCAAGAGCACCTGACAGGACCACCAAAATTACAGGTACACTGCATCAGGATGCAAAAGCACCTGAGTGGACCACCATAATTACAGATACACTAGCTGTGTCAGGGCCTTAAGGTCAAGCACCTTGTATTTCTTAATTTACAGAATGCTATATTCCAGTAATAGTAAGACAAACATGAAAGCCTGAATTAAAAGTAGACAATTTGGTAACTATAAACACAGACAAACCCATGAAACCCAAGAAATCTATAAGAAAATACATGAACCCCAAACACCCCCTCCCCTGCCCCCAACACAAAAAAATACATGTTAACCTATGTATGTGATTTTTAAATTATTATCCCTTAGTTAAAATTTTATTATTTACATTGAAAGTTTCAATACCTAAGTTAAGACCAAAATAAAAAATAATTTCTCCATGTAAGATTAGTGGGTTTGTTTTATGTTATCATTATTATGCAATATACCAGACTATACAAAAGAGATACAGGAAATTTAGATGTCTGCATAGGATAATTACTTTGCATCTTTTAACAAAATTACATAATTTTCACTTTCACCAAACAAAATACTTCAATAATATGACACAAAGATTAGCAATTCTTAAATCACAATTTTCATTTCAACTTTAGTAATTTTGCAAATTTGCAACAAAAAATTCATATAATTTTCATTTTTACTTGTTTTAAAAAACAGAATACCAACTGAACAACACCCAAAAAAAATTTTTTTTTTACTTTGTTTCTTTGCATGACAAAGCTGTATATAGGGGCATTAGGAACTATGCACTGCATCGTCAAAACAAATAATTGGTTTTAAATCTGGCAATTTATACAAGATTTATGATGGCTGATGTTTAGTGGTGTCTTAGGGTAATACCATCTCCTTGATGGGTATCGATTTTAAACAAAAATTCAACATTCCAGACTGATATATCTATAATGTTCAGCTCTTTGCCGGCAATTTCCATTTGAAGCTAATGGAGGCAAAATAGCAATTGGCAATTTATGATGTTATATAACAATATAGCATGCTATCTTTGCATTTTTATGGTTTTCATAAAATCAAGATGGACATAGCAAACGTTAAGTAAAACAGTAAAGGCATGAGGAATATAACAAAAGGAATAGAACAATTTTGTATAAAGTCCTTATGCGAACTGTCAGTATCAGGTTATAGCATTAATGTTTTCCCCCTACAAAACAAAATTTTCTCTTGCTTCAATCTATAATTGAACAGTCAAAAATTAAATGGTTAAAGTTAGCTATTAACTAAGCATCCAGCAGAGATGCAGTGTAGAGCTGTACCAGGCTGCACACAAGCACAGAAATGGCTTGGCTGTTATTATACAAAAGGCACATGCCCACCATTATAATTGCATAGAATTTGAAGAGTTATTAAGTTCAATTCTCCCAAATCTAAATAACTACTACCGTCACCTAATCATAACCTAACTACATTATATAATTTATATCCCACTATAGGTAACATGGGTAATTCCCGCATTTATAAAGTTTGTTTCGGGACAGGAAGGAAGAGTTGGATACTTATATGAACATGTTGGATCTAATTTTCTATCTTATATACGGAATAAGGAAATGAAATGAATTACAAAATGAACTTTAAAATGAAGTAAAAAATGAACTCTGAAATAAATGATTTTTTTATTTTGACATCCCACGCCATATCTTTTTTTCCACTTCTCTTAAGACATTTCAGTGTTCCCATAAAACAAAAACAAAATGTAATCATGCAGGTTAATCTAAACAAATAATGAGAAATAAATCTCTACAGAAACACATTGACTGAGAAACAACGTATGATCCCACATGAAATAATGATAACAAATAAAGTGTGAAATGAATAATCCTATTAATATATGTGCTAGTTTCAAAGAAATAAAAACCCTGAAATCGCCAACAACAAACTTTCTTTTAACTACCCCCAAAATAATAAACATTATTTTCTACTGCAAAGGTCCAAAGTTACAAATAGATACTGGGGACCAGTCTGTTAAGAAAAAAACTCAATTTCTATTGGCTGATTTTAAATCTAAGTAAAAAAATCAAAACCAATCAGAAACAAGTATATAAGACTGGTACCCAATTTCAGATTCTATGACCCTTTGGCTAAAATCTAGTGATATTCATGCCCAACAAAATCTGTGTTACATAAAGGTGAACTAAAAATAAACTGAACCACATTTAATTTACCTTGTCAGCTTCATGAAGTTTACCCTGTAAACACAACATAACTTAATGAGTGTGTGTTTTTTAAGTTTTCTGAACTTAACATGACCTTAACAGTGACAGTCTTGTAAATCAGTAACAGACTGTGTCATGAGACTAAACTAATTTAAGTACAAATAATCATCATCAATCAAGATACATCCATTAGTATAGGAGGAAATGAAAATGCTCAATCAACCTTTTTTTCCAATTTTTCTATTTCATGACATGTTTTTCATCATGAAGATCATTTCCTCTATCAATAAATTTCTATCAACAACCAAAAGATTGCAATGTTTTGTCAAAATTTAAAGATTATAAGTGATTATGCTTGAAGGTCAAGGTGAATAATTTTTTAAAGAAAGGTCAAAGTTCAAGGTCACTAACCTGTGCTGTAGATGTGTTGTCTGTCTCTCTATGCTGTAACTGATTAATGTCCTCTTTTGTTGCCTCAATAAATTCTCTGTAAATATGAAATCATTCACTTCAATGTTGACTTTAAAATCAAAAGGTCAGTATTTCAAGAGGTCAGTATTCTAAACACTTCACTTTGTACAAGAGGGATGTAGAATCATAATGTAAACATACAGGTGGTTCAATATCAAATTTTATGACAGAGTATTAAAACAAAGATTATCCAACAAAGTAATGGTAAGTAATTAAAGCACAAAAAATCTTCTTTTTTTCTGAACTTCAAATAGTAAACATTTTTTGTTATCATATTTTGTAAAAGACAAACAAATATTTTTTTCTCTATTAGGATGACTGCATACATGTATATACTTTACTGTTTATGGCTGGGTTTTTTAAGTGACACTGTTACTGTGTATGTAACAGTCACAAAGTGACTATACAACTTTTAAAGATAGATGCAAGCTTCAAAAACCCTCTCCTTGCATTACTTCAAGCACAAGCTGGAATCATAATCTGTCTTACTTAATTAAGATGGATAGCTTGTTTAAATCAAAGATGGACAAGTCTGTCTAATTAAAATAATTGATAACAATACCTTATTCCTCTTTTAACACTTTGGAACATCAAAAGAGCTCTGTTGGGTCGAGGAACCTTTGGCACCTTTGGGGATTTCTTGAAACTGAAACCTACTGCACCCCTGCTACCTGGAACAGCCCTCGGTGGTTGTACAGCAGGGGCTCTGTGGTGCCGGAATGACTCGCCCAGCACCACTCCCTGTGGGCTCTCTCGTCTCCCACCCATCACAATTTGTTGGTTCGCCATGCCGTTAAAGGACTGGCTACGCGTTACGATTATGGCCGACTTAGGGCGCCCCCTATTAATGTCATGAACAGAACGTTTGAGTACGTAGTCTCGACTACCATTTTGTGGAGACTCTTTTCTTGTCATTGAAGGAAAATCTGCAAATAGAAAAGAAATACAAAATATGATTAAAGTTTAAATTCAAAATATAAAATGTCGAACAAAATCTAATCAGTACCAGAGTTGATCTCTAAAATGAAATAATTCATATTTGGTTTCCATCAAAAGTCAACAACATGCCTCTCCACTTTGTTCCTAACCACAGCATTTCCAGTAGATTGAAGTATGTTATGATGACCTCAACTTAATTTACCTCCATGAAAATCATGGAATTAAGGTCTTAATGGGAGAGTTATCAAACCCTTCTTGACCTGTTTTGAGGCAAACTTTAAAATATACAAGTTTTTTGTATGAATTCTTGATTTTATATTACTGTTAAAATGTTCAAAACCTCAACTATTGATATATATACCTCAAATTATCCATACTGGCTAAAATCTCAAAATGGTATTCCTAAAGTTCACAAAAAACAACACAAAAACAAAAAACTAGCCGATTTCTAAAATAATTTAATGTCCGAAATGAATGCTTCACATGAAATTGTAACTAAACTATCCCTTACCCAGATAGGGAGGAATAACAATTTGTGTCAAAGTTTAAACTTTCCTTCCCTGGTATCTTATTTGATTGAGGTTTATATCACAATACATGCAAATTTCAACCAGCAATGTTTGTCAAATAATGATAAACTTTTCATGTAACTGAATATTTTATCTGTTGTATTTACAAAAACTTGACAAATATTTGGAAGATGAGTGTTCAATATGCGGATGATTAAAAACTTGAGTGTTTTGAAATTTTAATTGTTTGAACATGATATTCATGCGTTTACTTCTTTACAAAATCGATGAATAAGCGTGTAAACGGGTCAAAAGTCAGAAGTAATGTTGATATAGATATTTAAGGAAGATACACTACCATAATGCACTACTTTAAACTTTGTACGCCTTTAATTCGTTAACATTAATATTTACGATGATTCAGTAAAGGAACGACAACAAAATGTTTCGGAATTTCATAATTATCAATAAAGAGGTTTTAATTGCTTGAATGTATCATGTCAGTAAAATTTTAAACTATCGTTTTATATTGCATGCACACATACAAACTTAATAAATTGATCGTACTCCTTAAAAGGGTATAAATTTCCTATAATAACAGATACAGATTTTAAATACAACATAAATTATAATATCTTGTCAAATTTACTGGTTAACATGATTCATCATTCATAAATGTTCTAAACCATTATAATTATAATTAATTTAATGCTACAGAAATGACTGAAAAAACAAATATAATTTATTTAATCAAGAAGTAAAGATTTATAAATATTGATATTTCTTGCTATCTATTAATCTTGCACTTATTTTATTTACGCACTTTCTATCACATTTATTTTACATCTCATTTCCATAAAATTATCCAATACAATAGGCATAAATTATTGGAAGACGCCACCTTGTTTAGTTATTCTTTGGTATGGCTAGACCAATATGGCAACTTCCCAGACTGGGCTCATAGGGGATGACTCCACTTGCAATTTTTGGATATATCAGGCACATGCAGGTACCTGGCTAGAACCATTGACCAAAAATGTTAACACTTCTTGCCTGCTGATAGCTTTTAGCAACAATTAGCATTTAATCATTATTGGAACCCATTTTAGTACACATAACATACACAATACATTTAATACTGGTATACAGTACAATTAGCTTGGGTTTCTGACTCTTTAATAATAAAATGTTAAGAAAATCGCAAATTGATTAAAGTATTTTAAAGCAATCCAGATTCATCCTAATTTTAAATTTTGAAAATGTTTTTAAAAGTAAAATATTGTAAAGTGAACAAAGAAAGTAATTAACAAATTGCAATCGGCACTTATAATCCACGTAAATTACCAAAAAGAGGTCAAAATATGCAAAAATAGCCGCTACTGTGTTAGTAACCAGTAGAGATATGGTGATTAATACTGCAAAAATAAGTCATTAATTGCATACTGTATACAAGATATAAATTATCACTTGAATCTTTAATATTTTCCTTTTCTTAATCTCTTAGTACATTTTTCCAAAGTTTATTTTTTTTGAAATATTTTTGCTCATCTCGAGGCATGCAGCTTTAAGGACGTTCTTTTTTATTTAATTCAAGAGTTATCCTAGGATGAATAATTTAGACATTCTTTCTCAATAATTGAGAGCAAATAAATAACAGGTTAGAATGAATTTGAAAAATTGTAGAATTTTTTTTAATGTTACTTTTTTTGAACATTTTATGAACATCAAATTATAATTCTTTCCTGAAATACGAACTTCAATAATTATATATTATTACACATGAGCAAACAATGAAAATACATAAACAAAAATATTCTTACATTTAAAATCCTCACTATATGGGATCTGCTTACTACGATATATATGCAGATATTTTCCTTTACCTCCTGGTAAATATAGAAATCGAGGTCCTGTAGTAATTGTCTTCATTTTTTATTTTTATTTCAAAATATCCTAATTCACTCAGTAAATCCTTTTTATTAATTAAGACAATCTTTTTTCACACCACATTTCAAACTTCCTATGAGGAAAATTCTATATCACACCAATAAACATGTCAATCAGAAGCTTGTTCTGTAATGTCTAATATGTCACCATCAGTTTTTATTGTATATTGGAACAGCAAATTGTCACTTTTATTATATCACAAGTGCAATCAATATATTCAAAACAAAACAGGCTGTATAAAAAATAAGATAAAGAAGTTAATATATACAAAACAATAAATGTTTGACTGACAGGTTTAATTTATCAATATCTGATTATCATTCAGACATTTTCCTTAAACCCTTGAGGTCAATGAATATTCCTTATCAAGTTAACAATTATTTAATAAACTGTGCAAAAAATAAATAAAAATAACTAAATAAATTATCTTTTTTTTTTATTAAGCATTATAAAGCATTAAAACTGTTAAAGCAATGAATCAAGAAGAAAAATATCAATGTCTAATATGAAACAGCCTCTCCCGGCAAAATATCCCCAGATTTCAGAGCCATAGAGCCATAAAAAATTCATTCTAGTAAATGTTGCAAAAATATCAAACATAACCTATCCATATCTAGAATTTTTTTGTAACAATATATTAAAGCATTGAATCAAGAAACCAAATGTTAACATTTAGCTCAAATCAGAAGGTCCAAAAAAAAATTCCCCAAAGTTCACAGGCACAATAAAATTAAATGCTTTCAAAATATCAAATGTTAAGATTTATATTAAATATCACTTGATTTTGTTACAATTATCAACATATATCACAAATTGAAGCCAACCAAATATCTGCACATCAAATCTTCTCAAAGCAGTGTTATGATACTGGATTAGACAGTACTTGAAATAAAATAACTTTGCAACATAGAAACCATAGGAGCACCCTACCATTGTTGTGATAGAGAATCTGAATTTTATCAACTTTTCAGTAAAACTAATGTCTAAAATTAACCCTTACGACCAACAACACAAGTTTGTAAATCTCTTTAAACCTTATAAATTACTAAACTGATATACAAATGAAAGCTGTTTGTCTTATTTTAATCTTCACACCATACAAGGTAAATACCATCCTTTACATAAAATTGTAATCTATGTAATGGTATTCCACATGAATCCGAATTCCATTCATTCTTGCATGTAACTCCACAGCAGGTGTTAAAATCAACTTTAAATGTAATGAAGTCCTTTCCAAACATTAGCTAAAATATTCTTTATACCCAATCACTCTAATAATATGACCAATGAGTATAGTTGAATTTTACAAAACATTAAAAAGTTTAAACTATCCTAACATATTTTTTCACAACATATTTTTTTTTTCATATTGTGTTTTGTAATCTAAATACCATATCGCATTTAACCTACAGGCAAACTATAACATCCTAATGAGAATATCATAAATGTCCACTGATAATTTATGTAGATTACATCAATTATTTAATGTATTGAACAATAGAGAAAACAGCACTTTATCAAATTATCACCTATGTAACAGCCACAAAAGACAAATAAACCCCTTTGAAGTATTTGACAAGAAAACAGATGGTAAAGTTACTCCCAAATACCTTAGAACACCTACTATTTAGTATGGCTTTCAAAGGAGAAAACAACAAAGCTCAGCTCAACAACTACCTTGCAACAAGATTTTTTTACCAAATCGATGTTATCCCTTAACATTCTGACAAATCAGTTTCTTATCCTGTCAAAATCAATAATTTCACTTAGCACAACTTAGTATCCTCGGAAATAAAATCCTCTTACAATGTAAAGACTTTGACTGTATTAATTTCTACATTTAGGATTGTTCTGCGTAAATAAAAAACAACTCACTAGTATGTTAAATCAGGCGTAAAGAAAAAAATCATTTGACTTCAGAAAAAAATAATAATGAATAATGAGGACAAAATATCTCTTGATTGAATCTTGTATTTTCTTTTCACTAGCTCTCAGGCATGAAATTTTTAAACAGTGTAATATTACTTTCATCATAACAAAGTTTTTTTTTTCATTTAACTCCCTCAAAATTAAATAGTAACTTATTTGTATAGAAAAACTCAAATTGGTAATGATTAGGCAATAGCAAAACATACAAAAATAACCAACAGGGTTGTTGACCTTGATTGAAGCCACATCAAAAAATGTTGTTTTTTTTTCATTGACTCCCTCAAAATTGATTTAATTAGTAAACTTATTGTACAGGAAAAATCAAATTCCTAATGATTACATAGGAATATATAGGCTTTAATAGCAAAACAGGTAACCAACAGGGTTGTTGACCTTGATTGCAGCCATATGATATATCTTCAAATCTTCAAACAGAAAAGTACATTCCTTAATTGCATAACATAGCACTTTATATTGTTGATATATTTATTTCAACCAGGAGTCCCTTTACAATTTACTATTTGGAAAAAGTCTAGACTGGATGTCGTTAATACATCAATTCAGTAATTTTACACAAAACATAATATTTGTATAGCCAATACAATAGAAATACCCAAAGGAGAGAGAAATTGTGTTGCTATCCATAAAGTTGTGAAGTAGCTTTTCTGATCATATTGATTCAGCCATAAAAAAATTGACAGGTGTGTTAGCAATTAATTGGATGAATATCATTGGCACTTTAATAAAGTCACAACACAGAAAGAATCCTGGTAATGTTACTATTAATACATACATATATAAACTTATAGAGCTTGATCCTCTCCTAACTCATAAATAAAATTTAATGAGTGCAACTTAGCCAACTGCAGGTCTGGGAAATGTTGAAGTGCAAATTTTCATTGAAATACATATCTATATATTCTCCAAGGATAAAAAATGGAGTCAGAAAAACAGAGGTATTGAGAATTTACTAATAACTGCCTGAATATAGACAATAATTTCGGAAGAAGGACAAACCCCGTGGGTTTATGTCCACTATATAAAATTGAAGGTGTGGGGTTTTGTCCACTCTATAAAATTCAGATGTGGGGTTTTGTCCACTCTATAAAATTCAGATGTGGGGTTTTGTCCACTCTATAAAATTTTGAGGTGTGGGGTTTTGATGTGTGGGGTTTCGTTCTACATTCAATAATCTCAATTGATATGTCAATGTCCACATGACACAATAGTCAGGTAAAGAAAAACATTATCTTTTTACAAACTATAGTAATGATACAAAAAATACATCTTTTACACACTTAACTTTACAAATTAATATTACTGCTCATAGCCTTGACCTTTTAAAACCCTGACCTTCTTAAAGGTCAAATCCCATCTATATGTTGCAAGATATATATTTACAAAGAATGGTGGAGGGGTGTACAAAAATTCAATTAATGCATCAAAGAATTAGGGTGTTGAAGAAATGTTGTTTTATAGTTCACAACAAGGAAACATCAAAGCAATGTCTCAAGCACAGCTCTCATGGTGGCATGCACAAACAAATTTCTCTATGTCACAACATGAACTTTTAACTGTTCTCATAATCTACAAGAAAACATACACCCTTGAGCATATCTTCACTAGAACAAGAATGTTATTCTTAAAATATTCATGTACCAAACATGCTTTAAAACATGATGTTATAATGAAAAACAGCCAATGAAATTTGCCATCATAAAATTGAAGGGAATATTACACGCATGTTCTTGACTTCAAAGAAAAAGAAGGACACAAACAATAAACATTAAACATTTTCCTGAGATGTCCTTAGATGTTAGCAATATTTCACACCATCAAGTGCAATTATAAGTAAACCACCAGCCTTACACACTGTTACATATTAAGTAAGTTGGTTTGCTTTCCTCTCATGAAAGGATCCGAAGTCTTTGGTCAGATTCTAACCCACAGCAATGAGGCAAGACATTTTAAGCCTGTCTCTGACCCCCCAAGTTCAATCTAACCCTGTAGAAAATGCACACACCAAATTTATAATACTGGGTGCATTGAGCTTGTTTACAAATATTATATCCTATCTGCAACAGATGTTCGGATTTTTGATTTTAATCCACTTTAATTATATTCTTGCATGAATAAATTATATAAATGTGACTACGGTATTATAACAATGACATAAACCAAAACCAAATATCCTCTTTTCCTCACAAAATCAAACATTTAGTAGATATGGTGACTTTCATGATGCATATAAAATAAAATCCAACTAAAACAATCTACTAATTACTACACCAGTATTCCAATATTCTTATAATCCACTTACTCAAAAACATACTTACAGTACATGAGTCAGAATCTAAATTGGTCATGCAAAAAAAGCAAGAATCTCATGCTTCTTGTGACCACACCCTTAAAACAATATTTCTAAACCAAACAAACCTGATAAGTATTAATCAATACTGTGTCTGTAACTTGAGAAAGTCAGGTGTGTAAAATAGTCCTCATAAACTTGAAATTTTCTATATTGGTATTCATAATGTTTTATCTTAAAACATCACTAAATGAAAATATTGGACTTGTCCTGCTTTTGAATTTGGAAATGTCCATTGCAATTTGAAGGGGTTTCTAAAGCTAATGAGCTCTAGAAAGGAAAGCATGCTCGACTAATAGTAAAACAATAGGTCGGTTATTGTAAAAAAATTTAAGTTCAAAAAGGGTTATAATTCTGTCAAAATCCATATAAGAGTTATCGCCCCTGGAAAGTGACCTACTATCATGCTTTCACGTTTCAACCCATTTCCTTTCTGTAATTTTGGAGATACCAATTTGAATGCAAAAAAAAACAAACAAAGTGTAATGCTGATGCAGAAATCAACAACCTGGTAAGTACTGAATAGCTCTCCTCAAACAGATACAGAAATTACTCCATTCATAGAGAAATTATGTGCAAGCGGTCAAGTACCATTACACAGAACCTTGGTTTTAGTCTGAAAGACTTGATAGTAATTAAAATTAGAGAAGCTGGGGATCATACTTGTGACGCTTGGATTTGTAGTGAGTGTGACCAATTTACCACTGCTTTTGATGTGCATGCTAGCCTGACAGTCGCAAAGCTGAGTGTACAGTAAAACTCTGATGAACACCACAATCTTGAAACTTATTTTTCATTTTGTTATTTTTTGGCTTGATTTTTTTTGTCCAATGGTCATAAGCACCTTGAGAATTTAAATAGGAAAGGGACATAATTATAAGGTAGCATACATGGCAAGAGTAAGCTCCCTTGAAAATAAAGTGTATTTCTAAGTATATCATAAGTATCCACCGCAAACAGGTTTTGCTGTATTTATTACTTTTTAAGGTAATTCTATACTCCTTAAAACATTGGATAAGAGGTTAAGTAAATTCTTAAGGACATTTTTGCAGGCAGATTGACAAATTCATGCACTTTATTACTTGTTACATGGCAATTAAAAAAGCCATTAAAGCTTTGATATAAATCATTTTGTTTTTGCAGCAACCACAAAAATTTACCAACATGTGTGAACAATATCCTGTAATAGGCAATTTAAGGAAGAAGTTTTTTTCTTTTATCAAATGTTTTCAATTTCTGCAATATTTCATAATATCCTTTAACAAAACAAAGCAAAAGATACAAAATTTCTTCTGTTAGAGATACAGATTTGTATGTTCAATATAAAAACAATATTATGTGGCTTTTTTTGTAAGAGGAAATTTAATGTGAATTTCCGTTAATATACATTTCTTTTGAACAAAAATTTGAAAATATCAAATATATTTCAGAGATACACTTTAACACTTATAAAATATATCAAACAAACATCAAAAACATTTTTTGCTTATTTCTGTTGCTAACATCTACAACACCCATGAACAGTTACTTGATATTTCACAGCAAGTGTATTGACACAACCTTGACCCACTTCCACAGTTGACACTAGTTCACACATTAAAAGCCCAGTGAAGAACAGACCTCGGTTTTTTAAGTCATTTGCTTTATTATTATTAAGGTGAAGCAGGGGTTGAAACCTGCTACCTCTAGATTACTAGTCCAGATCCACCTCCAATCCCTAACATTTGTGGTCCCCTTGTGTCTTACATTACTTTGAACTTCGATACACATTCTCTGAACTAACGGTAAAGTCAGGTCAATGTCACAGCATGTCACAAACACTTCAAATACCAAATTAGACATGATAGCCAACAGCCATGTTACATACATATTCCTAATCTAAAATCACATCAAGTTTGTGTGAAAAAAAAACACTGGGGGGTTGACAAGATCTCATTTCTATGTTAATATATGATCAATACAATAAATGCAGTGACAGTCCGTACTGTAAATGTTTAAGATGCATATTATAAATGTTGGATTTCATCCACTTTGTATATATTTAGATTCAGATTGTTCTGTCAACAGCTTCTTTATTTTTGTATTTTATTTTTTCTATTATTTCTGGTTTGGTTTTGCTACTTCAGTATCACATTGAAATCATATACAAGAGCGATCAGTAATCACATGTGTCGCCTCATGATGGCCAATTTCATGTTGGGACAAATTTTGTGACAGACGGACAGACAGACGGACAGTGCACAACTAGACTTGGTACTGATCATTCCTGTAAAGTTTGGATAAAATTGCACCAGTAGTTTATGAGGAGTAGTCCGGACAAGCTTTTGCGTATCTGGCAACACACAGAAAAAAACACCTTTATATCAAAGGGCCATAACTCGACCAAAAATCATTCAACCAGAAAACCCGTGCAATATGCACAAGGACTTGCGCTACAGATCAATCCTGTAAAGTTTCATTGAAATTGCATTAGTGGTATAAGAGAAGTAGTCGGGACAAACTTTAAAAATAAAAATTATTAAAGGGCCATAACTCTGACAAAAATCATTGAACCTGAAAATGCTGACAATATGCACAACTAGACTTGATACTGATCATTCCTGTAAAGTTTGGATGAAATTGCACCAGTAGTTTATGAGGAGTAGTCCGGACAAACTTTTGTGTATCTGGCAACACACAGAAAAAAACACCTTTTTATCAAAGGGCCATAACTCGGCCAAAAATCATTCAACCGGAAAACCCGTGCAATATGCGCAAGGACTTGAGCTACAGATCAATCCTGTAAAGTTTCATTGAAATTGCATTAGTGGTATAAGAGAAGTAGTCCGGACAAACTTTAAAATTAAAAATTATTAAAGGGCCATAACTCTGACAAAAATTATTGAACCGGAAAATGCTGACAATATGCACAACTAGACTTGGTACTGATCATTCCTGTAAAGTTTGGATGAAATTGCACCAGTAGTTTATGCGGAGTAGTCCGGACAAGTTTTGTGACGGACGAACGGACAGACAGACAGACAGACGACGGAGAAGTGATCCCTATATGTCGCCACTACTCCGTAGAGGTGACACAAAAAAATGGTTACATTCTATAACCCTCCACTTCATAACCTGGGTATGCAACCAGTGCAGACTTAAATCAGCCAGTACACCCATGCCATCTTGTTATGAACTGCAGTGTTCGCATTTCGGTCAATCACCTAATTTTGAATTTTCCCTTAAGATGGTGAACACTGTTACCTCTAAACTGACACGTCAAGTCCATATATAGATTTGGACTGAAGTTGGATAGCTACCTTTAAAGATTCAAACAGTGAGGATGAGTCATTGAAATAAGTTAATCAGTCCTGTCAGATAAGTATTTTAGGTACTTTTTGTTTGAGATTGAGCCGTGTCACGACAAAACCAACATATTGCATTTGCGATCAGGATCCATGCTGTTCGCTTACCAACTCTATTACAAATAGAGAAACTGATAGCGAACAGCATGGATCCTGATCAGACTGCGCGGATGCGCAGGCTGGTCTGGATCTATGCTGGTCGCAAACCCATTATGTTGGTTTTGTCGTGACGCGGCTCATTTATTACTTGAAAGTAGGGGGGTACGTTTTCTCACAATGTTTAAGTCTTATATAGAATGTCTTCATGAATAAGTGTAAAGCTATGAAACAAAAAAATTCCTTCTCATACAACAATATTTCTTCTGAAAAACGAAGAGAGATTTACATACAATAATATTTCTTCTATTTAACAAAGAGACATTTGCCAACAGTTGTATTGAAAATATTTTCATTTAAAATAGTCAAGTCAAGACAAGAATGTATTTCAACCTTTAAATAAAGAATCTGGTTTATATCCTCCGAATGTAATTCATCATTTCATTCTCCAGTGAACATTAATGATACAATAATAAAATATATTTTTGGCAGTTCACTTCCATCATAATCACTATAAACTTTTCACCTCTGAACCTTATGATAACGTATCAATTTCAAATTTAATTATCGCTCTTCATCTATCGTTGATGCCCCATTTAAAGGGTACTCGTATTCGGACTTCACTAAACCCGGTAATCTATAATTACATCAGGTGAAAAATGGGCTTGTTCAAAATTAGCTGGTCTGAGCCTACAAACATTACATGCATTGTCGATAAAAGTTCGTAACGCCCAACCGGATACCTCCATATATCAAATCAGCCGTAGTTTTTAGCAGAATAAGTGGCGATAATGTAATCTGAGAGGTGTACTGTACATTTTTGCCACCAATTATGGACAATAAGCCCCTTCCCTACAAGAAAATCATAGACACAGAAGGTATAATTTCACCAAAAAGAGACGCAAGATAATGCCGCACTTATGACAAAATCAATGTACAATGTATAATATTATTGTACCACAAGAAAATTACCTCATTTTTTGAGACACACAAAAAAGATTCAACATTAGAAACGCTTGCGCTTAAAATGCGACTACATTAATCTATTACCGATCACAATCGGATGCTTTCAGTCATGAACGAAAAAGCACTGAACAAGAGTCAAGGTGAAGATATTAATACCACCAAAAATAGTTGTTTTATTTTTTCTTTGTTCGTCAGGAGTTTCAGTTTCGGTATTTTACAGTCATATCAGAAATCGGCAGATCTTTTAAATATGTGGCAGGAAATAGTTAGAGGCATGCTTCCTTAAACAAGTCCTAAATAATAAGGAGACAAGGTGAACATATTTAAAAAGCCTGATCATTTAACCAATTTTTGTTTCCTAAGAAGTTTCAGAAAATCACCGGACTTACATAAAGGCAACAATTAAATAGTTTTTTGATAATTTTGAAGAAATATTGCAAAATTAAAGATAAGACACTGATTTTGCTAATAGTTTTGCATATTGCATTGTCAGAACTGATTTTAGAGTAAAGGACAACAAGGATACAATTATAATATATAATACACATTATATTCACAATTTACTTTAATATGAGGAGGGTTTTTTTTTACCTAATTTATCATAGGAAGAACATTATATCGGCAAAAAATCAAGTTATTACATAAACGATTTACAACCTCAATGGGGAAAATTATCAATGAATATTAAATTTATCATTTGCAGGTGTAAATAAAACTTGCACTTAAAATGATATAAAACGGAAAACATTATGATATATTTTGTATATTTTGGGAATAAATTGATAGCATCTGCAATTGAGATGCAAAGAAATCTGCAAAAAATACTAGTTATGAGTAATTGACAAAGATGAGCCAATCAAAAGATATGAAATTTTCATCCACCGTGACGTACAAATGATATTAGATACACTTATAATACAATTAAATGTTTTCCAGGTACTACGTAAGTCAGCATTCCCGACTATCAACACAAGATCTAGTACCAATTGGTAATGAAAATTACCCCCTTTTATAGTTTATTGCTAAATAAAAACCTTAAATAACAGTAAATTGGTGACAGTTAATTTGACAATAATTTCATGAAGATATTTTTTTAATGCTCATCATTTAGATATCATAGTATCATAAAAACATAAATAAATATCCGATGATTCATACTGTGTATCTTATGAAAATATCAAAACATTAAAAACAGCACACTCCTCAAATAAATGTTGTGCATAACATTTGTCATTATTAATACTTTAAACAAGTTTTAACTGATATAAATGCTGCTTAAGGTTTGATGTCCCTTTAAATGACAACAGAGTATCGAAGTTAAAACCAATAGCCACTATTTACTATCTAATTTCCATTCTCAGCTGTTCAGGTTTGAAAAAGTAGCCTTAACTATATCACTATGATTGCTGCTAGTTCTAAATAGTTACATGCCGAATTAGAACATAATGGATTTATCCTGCCTGTCCATAAAATATTAATGCAAGAAATGATGATCAGAATGATAACAAATTTTCAGTCAAAAATAAAGAGCCTTGTGCTTGAAAGACAGCTACACACATAATTGTTACGCCATAATGTGTGTTACAAATTCTTACCGGCACTATTTGACGTCAATGTCAATTCCAACTTATATGTTGTGCGTTTTTGTTTAAGGTTAACACAGAGAGAGTCAATTAAACACAGTTGCAGGAATCCAACAGAAGCTCAAAGAAACTTCAAAGAACCAATAGAATTTAAGTCAAAAGAAACTAAAAACAACTAGGAAACAGACATTTTTTATGATACAATTACCATTTCACCACGAAAACTGTACATTTCATATCATAATAATATTAAAAGATATACCCCAAACTTTGAAATGTATAGAAATTATTGATACAAATGTATAATCTTACAAAATACAGTAAAAAATATGCAAATTGCTGATTTTGCAATTTGCTACATGAACGAAATAAAATTAATATATATCCAATCACTTTATTCCAAATTTTTTTATTATTAAAATCCATTCCCTCACTTTACACTATTTATTTACATTTACGCAAGTTTTTCTCTCTCTGGACAATGTCAAGTTTACTGGTAGTAAATTTAAAACAGAAGTTGATTCTTGTCAAAATTTATAATGAAGTGTCAGCACAGTTAGTGGTCACACCTAAGCAAATGACTGTCAGGTAGATGACCAACAGCTCGCGACCCTCAGGCACAACTAAAATGAACAGCTGCTTTCACAATGTAAACGAAACCGTAATTACTTTTTGACGAACTTTTAACAACAATGTTTGTAAAATCGGAGGTCCATTTCAATAATAGGTTATAATAATGATGGATGGTGGTCGCTCGGGTGGGTGACACCTTGGGTACAAGACGGAGATGATAATTGGGAATGCAGAAAATGTCGTAAAGTAAACAAAATTTCTGATATTTGATCGGAGACATTTAACTTCAATATTTCACAAGTCAAGTGCTAATGTACTGTTGAAATATTCATGATTTATGGGGGGAAAAAAGGTTAATTTGTAAAATGTCAAAAGATGTTGCAATATTATGGTTTGTTTAAATGTAATAATGTTAATTATCTGCAAAATTAAAAGTTTTTATGATTCAGAAATGAATTAATTTCTTGTTTTTCTGTTCAATTGTTTCTCCTAATACACAAAAAATATAAATGATTTAAAAACACTTTTGTAATATATATATATATATATATATATATATATATATTTATTTTTTAGAAATGCTTTTTTGCAATTCCTCATGAAAATAAATATTACACTATCTCATAGTAAATGTCAAACTGAACGTTTTTTATGACGGAAATCGTAATTATAAGGAATTGCATATTCTTATCTCCCATAATTTAATACAGATAAGATAAATTTCATCCATTTTTCCTCTCAGAATAATTAAATAATTGGCATGGATATTTATCATTATCAGACAGACAGAAAAATCACCAGATAATGAAAACAAGAATATTAAACCATCTGGACATGTCAAACAATTCTCCTTATCATGTCAATCTTATGATCAAATTAAAAAATAAAACAATCATAAAATGTGTTAGTATAGATATATATGTCAATCATAAGGTATGCCCATTTACTAAATGAGGTAAATAGAAATTTAATTGTAATTAATTACATTTTTTTTTCAAGTAATTAAAAGTAATGTGTAATTGAATACATTTTCAAATTGTTGTTATGGTATTTGAATTAATTACATGGCATTTAGCATCTTCATATCAATAATAATATCAATATAGCTTGTTTGGTTTTACTCCCACCAATACATAGACTGTTACTTACTCCAGTAATTTGAATTATTTAGCTGCCACTTACGATCATGCAGGGATAAACGGTGGCTGCAATTCTGATGCCTCAACCCTTAAAGGCAACCCCTCAGCCACAAGGCGAGACCATATAGCATAATAATAGTATACTCTAATAAAATCCAATATGAAATAATTCTAATATGACAACCTTTTCTTTTCATATTCAGCACTTCAAAGTTTCCCTTTTCCTTTATTTCATATCATGTCAATTTATTCATTTTTTGTTCAGGCTAAAACTTGCTCGACAAGTTTCCCCCCCCCCCCCCCACCGCCTTAAAAATTGAGAGAGAACACAGTGATGCTCAGTCACTAAGCTTTTTAAAAAAAAACATAAAATGAATGCTTCTGACAACTATATTGTTTTCAATTTTAAGACAAAGAAAGATATTCTAGGTTCTGGATAAAAACATGAAAAATTCATGAGAATTGAAAAATAAAAATTGAGCCACTTCACGACAAAACCAACGTAATGCGTTTGCGACCAGCATGGATCCAGACCAGCCTGCGCATCTGCGCAGTCTGATCAGGATCCATGCTGTTCGCTTACCAACCCTATAATAAGTAGAGAAACCGATAGCGAACAGCATGGATCCTGATCAGACTGCGCGAATGCGCAGGTTGGTCTGGATCCATGCTGGTTGCAAACGCACTATATTGGTTTTGTCGTGACACGGCTCAAATGATTGCACGGTGAAAGAGGACTTGAGCACTGACATTTTTCCCCCTTTGACTATGTGTAAAGAAAGTATGTAAACACTTGTAAAACAAGGAAAAAAACATGTTAAACGTTATGTTTTTCTTGCCAACAATGTGACTAACGGGTCAGAACATCATGTAAAGAAATAAATCCACAGTTCAGTAGAAGGCCAGATTTACGAACTTTAAGGTGGAAAAATTCAAATTTCACTGTAGGAAAGAATTTTGAAAATTTCCCTACAAATGATGAATGGTTTTGTCCAGACTGAAAGATGGACAAGTCAATTTAAGCTATTTAGCCAGATAGGGGTTAATACTGAACTAATGTCCTGATTTTAATATGAAAATGTCAATATCACAACGCTCTTTAGAGCCTTGTCATACATGAATGAGCTGACTAAAATGGCAGCCACTTTACTGGTGGCACAGGCATGTCATTTAAAAAAACAAGCAAGTAGTTTATGATTTACTGTAACATAGACAACAATATGGACACAATTTTGACCATAAAGCGAAGGCAATTCATAAAAGTAATTAAGAAATTAAGTGTTCTCTCCCTTTTACAACACTAACAAAGTTCTATGCTCCTGCGTTTATGAATAAATTATGCAAATGAGCCAAGTTGAGCCGCCATGTTGGAGTTTCGGTAAGCGTGTTGGAAATTGCTACCTGTTCGATTTGAAAGCTCGTCCTTACTTACAATTTCCTTGAATGTAGGAAAACTTGGTTTTGTTTGATTGCATATTGAATGATAGGTATTACAAAATAAATATAATGAAAATCGATCAATAAATAATTGTATACGAGCGTTATAAAGTCAATTTAATTCGTCAGAATAATAAGGTTCTGTTGCAGGGTATCGGTAAAAGACTGCTTTTTTCCCGTTTTTTGAAATTTATTTGAACACGGAGACAATTTTTCTCAAACAGGTTTATGAATATACTTTACGTTGCAACAGAGTTTACCGTGTGTCCATTTCTTATTTAAATTGTCTGAGAAGTTAAATCCGTTTGTTCACATGTAAATGTGTACCGTCATTTTGACCGACTGGAATAAAAACTACCATGACGATGATAATACCAGATATGTATGAAAATTACGCCGTATAGTGCAAAGTTTTGGACATAGCAATTAAAATTAACACTTACGTTGACTCAAACTGTTCCTTGTCAGCAAAATTGAAACCGAAAGTAGAGGCTGTTCTAGAATTTAATCGAATAAAATGGGTGGGATTTAACCACCGCGCATGCCCTGTGCGAACGTTTTGTTTACATCCGGTCGTAGCATAGGGCAAGAGTGCAAACTTTGTTAGTGTACAATGTATATTAAATTATAAAATTTTAATTCAAACCCAATTTTATCTGTCTTCATTGATGTACTGTCTAGTGTCACTGAATCACTGGGTATCTTAAACTTCTCAATTCTTCTATGTGTGATTAGACTGTAAAAACTATGAAAGAAAGTGTTGTGTTCTCTGAACACCGGCACATAATAATGTTAGACAAAGGCTTCAAAAACTGAAACAGGCTATTTGGCTTAAGTTTGACAAACCAATATTGAAGTACTTAATTACTTACTCAGCAGTATATATATTTCATTACAATAAAAGTAAAGGCATTAAAGTTAAATGACAATACAAAGAACAGAAATTACCAACCTCCCCCACCTCCCCCTAAAAAACGACAACAAAAAACACAGCCCAGATGAAACAACTCCAAAACATATACATGTAAGTAATTACTTAGAAATGACACAGGCACTATTGGCTGGTTGGGGACTTTTTCCTATTTGATCTGTCAATTTGAATGCATCCCCTAAGACCACTTTCCTGCAGTGTTTCTCCCCAAAAATCATGTGATCAAATATATAGATAAAGTATGTAGTCACTTTGATGTGTACATTATATATGGCTGGCCATGAGACACATTGCTTTGACATGATTTCTGTTTTTTCTCATCTTACAAAACTTTTTTCTTTTAAATAAAAGACTTTTCTAGTGGATTTTGAGGAAGATCTCTGCATACTTATCAAAATCATCTCAAAGATTAAGGGGCGGTAACCCATCATACAAAGTGGACCACATTAAATTTACATACAATGTACATTATGTACTACTATCATAAACATCTTAAAAGTTTGTTTTATTTATAAACCATGATTCACCAACAGTTGTGCAGGCCACACACTATCAAAGCTTGAATCTTTTAATTTACATAGATATGTCTCAAGGGCCCGAGGGCATTCAGCGACTGTCATTTCAAACTGTTTTCCGTACAACTTTATAGGTCAAGTCAAACGAAAAATACTACACATTCCAAACTTTATAGTAATTGACATTATACAAATTAGATTTTAATTATTGTTTATACACATCAAACATTAGCAGAAGCTTGTGGTGAAGTGCACAAGTCAAGGCTAAACATTATCACATAATATCAAAAGACAACAACAACTTGCGTCAGTTTTTGGTCGATCAAAATCCAAAGATAAAATACAGTAAACTTCACTTATAGCGAACACGGTTATAGCGAACTTCCGGTTATAAGGAACAATTTATTTTGGCCCAAATTTTGCCCTTCTTTATTTAATATAAAAATATACGGTTATAGCGAACACGGTTATAAGGAATTATCGCTTATAAGGAACTCATTTCTTAGTCCCAATTTAGTTAAAAGTGCATAAAATTATACTTTTATAACGAACTCCAAATATCGGCTATCCGCAAATATATCCCGCATTTCAACTTTCGTTGAATGTACCGTTTATTGTTGTATGTAATTCAATATATGAAAATGAATTTGTGTAGAAGTATGTGATAGTTTTCTATTTTGGATATTTTTAGCTTGAGTTCTTGTCACAAAGATAAAACGGTAATTCCTTTTATTCTATAATTTCTTTTCTTTAATAGTTTTGCTCAGGTAAGATAATTATCGGTTTTCAACATAATCACACATGCTTGCAAACATAATCCATAGAAAACTACAAAGTATGCTTGATTGAAATGAAAAGAAATCTATATATTTCATAAGTTCAAGTCACCCTTAAAATATAATAGAAGATATTCAATATAAAAGGAAGAAAAATGGAAAATCTGGTTTATTCTCATTCATTGAAAGAAAACGAAAAGCACTGAGTTAAGAAAGAAAATATGATTTTTTATGAAAATTTGAGAAAGGGAGTAAAACTAAAACTGAAATAGCAAATGATTTTCAAATTCCAAAATGTACACTCTCGTGTATTGTGTCTAAAAAAGAAATAAATGACTTATTATTCTAAATCAAATGTTCTTAAAAATGGCAGACGATGTTTAACAATCAGTTCGTTATATGTAAATCTGTTCGCTATAAAAACTCCTGATACAAGGAACTAATTCGCTATATGCTTACAAGGAACTCCGGATATAAGGAACAGATTTTGAATGTCCCAATGAGTTCGTTATAAGCGGAGTTTACTGTATATACTTTTTAGAAAAATTTTTTTTGATAATCAGAAAAGATGAAACTGTACTTTATTTCTGACCCTTGCCTGCAATAACTTTGGGCAGCTTTATATATATATATATATATATATATATATATATATAATATATATATATATATATATATATATGTGCTCAACTTCATAATGTTACATGTATTGCCTCCCTTTATTAGATCATCAAGATTACTTGAAATTCAATTATATCATTGTGCGTGCTAAATACCAAACAATTAGGTTTTTTGTTAGAAAGTGCAGTACAATTTACTTTTAAAGTTTACTATTAAGTTTTAACACAATTTCCAAGACAGCAAATCCAATTAGAGTTGCTGGGATTATACACTGAAGTATCAATTTAAGTCACACAATAATTAAGAAAATGATGCCTTCTATCACTGGAAATTTTGTGAAAGGTACATTAGATTAATAATTTTTAGCTGGATAAGCTGAGGGAAAGAAATTTTTATTCTGACTCTTCGGAAAAAGAATCCATTACCATATTAAAATCTCGAAATTTATTTTGCTTAGTAGTTAGTACTAATAAGTCAAACCTGTCTATATGGATCAGTTTTGAGATTCTGAGATTTGCTCTTTGACAACAAATGCGTTTTAAAAAGTGTATTCTTGTACAATTATTTATCAAATGAGAAAAGTATCATGATGATGGCCTTTAGAGATAGGTTAACTGTATAAAGCTTTATTTTAAGGTGGTCTTCCACACAGGTTTAGCTGTATATAAAATGCTTTTTATATGGTGTTAAAAATATTACCTGGCTGTCTAAGGTCACCATGGCTACCATTGGCAAGTGTCCCTGACCTTCGTAGTACCTTTAATTCTCCTCCTGAAAAACATAAAAACATCATAAATCATCATAAACTATCATTAACTATCATAAATTATCATAGATCTTCATTAACTGCTTCCATTATGTACCTATTACAAATGTCTTAGTTATTTTCCCCCAAAATGACAGTATTTTTATATGTGACTGTGCACAGACGTTCAGCACATTTGCCATGCCAAAAGGGTCAAATTATCACATGATCATCAAGAACAAAATTACTATCCAGCACCAGTGTTTCCTACATAAAAGTGTATTATATATTTTATATAGTAAACGGGTGCTGGATAGTAATTTTGTTCTTGATGATCAAGGGGTATTTTTCCTGATAATTTGACCATTATTGGCATGGCAAATGTGTCGAACGCCTGTGCCGGTAACAATATACATATTTTACTCTTGATGCAACTTACTTTTATCCAAATTTATCTAAATTCACTGCACAAAAAATTCCAAACGGTACAGACCGGACCCTTTCCACAAAGAGTTTAGCAAAAATCCAGTAAATAAACCTATTATTGTTTCAAAGTTTAAGAATAGATCATTACATGATTTTATTCAGCAATTGTGTGTTAAAACATAAGCACTTCCTCATCATTAAGCATACCATGTATTATACAGCATACATTGTAATTAATCATATAAAATAGTTCATACAGGTCATTTATAATCTTAAAATGATTCATTACATAATAAGGCAAATGCTAGCTAATTAAGCTATCAACAATATGTAAAATTTCAGGACCTCCATAATTGCCAATTTAAAGATTAGTTAGACCTTTGTGTAAAATCTGAAAATGCCAAGATGTAGCAGGTGAAGATTGGTTGCTGTTATAAATTGTATAAAATTTCATTATGTCAATATAAAGCAGACTAATGTTGAATACCAAAATGCAGCATCTATGTTTTAGATTCCAATACAATGTATTAGTACACCTTCAATCCTTATCACACGTAATATCTTAAATGGACTTATCCATCTTACGATTTGGACAAAACCCGTTTTTTTTTTCCAAAACCCGTCATCATTTTAAGGGAAAAGTGTTGACAGAATAGCAAACAGGGCAGACCATGATCAGATGGTTTATTAACATGCCAGTTGATCTTGGTCTGCACTGGTTGCATGGGTAGAATCAGCTGCCAACAGCAGGCTAAGTGTCTTAAAGAAGCATCCCTCCAGATCCATGTCAATAGTAAATTTAAATTTTGGACAAAAGCATGCTTAATTTCTATTTGTCGTTTGCATAGTGAATTCGTTAACAGTTCCTTTAACAATCATTCATATATTTTTTCCTTCTGGAAATCAATTTCTTTCAAATTTGTTCACTCATTTGGAGGCATGCAACTTGAAGATACATCTTGCACATTCTCATCAAGTCAACTTACAGGTATGGCAATAATCCATCAAAGTCCTGAAACATACATACACTATCCTATAAACAGTATATACAGGTACTCCAAATTTCGCACAGAAATATCGCTTAAATCTTCACTTTCACTTACTTATCATCAATGAACCATTACTCAAACACTTCAAAAAACAACCCCAAACTAATTTGAACATTTAATTTCAACACTGCCTACATTGTATTTATACAGATAATGATCAATTTTGTCCGTCTGTCTGTCTGTATTATAATCAATTGAGTGTACTTCCCACAGGGCTGCGTAAATATAACACCAGACCTAACAAATGCACATCATCGCAAATGTTTCACTCAAATCTAAATGTTCCTCAATATCTTTATTATAGATTTTCCCTCCATATAATATTAACTGAGCATTCTTATCAAACTTGAAAACCTACACAGCAGCCAAGTATAAAATAAATTCAATTTTTTTTTTTTAATATAAGACATTTCCCGAGGTACAATCTCCCTTTTTATCCTTCTAGACCGTTGCTATCGCAGATAGCTTGCTAGCAGATAGCGGAAACAACTTGTTATCAAACTTCCCCCTTAAAATCTCTTCCAATTTTCCATAATTCTATTTTTCAATTACAATATGAACAAGTGCATTTTCATGTAATAATCGCAAGCTGGTAACACAATTACAAGAAACTCTTTCAATTCTCTAGAAAATTCATTTTCAATCAACGTTTAAACATAAAATATCAACGTTTAAACACTTCATTTCCGAGTACAAAGTTTCACTAGAAATATCTGAACAAAACTCTAATAATATCTGAACAAAACAAGTTTTTCCCCCATTTTACACATGAAAATTCCATTCTTCTTAAATGATTAAAATTTTTAAAATCTTATTAAAAGTTAAAATTAAAGTTGAATGAGAAAAAAAGAGTTAACATTACTTCCAGAAAATAAGTTGTTTTTTTCACCCCATTATTTCAAAGTAAATCAACCACATTATAACAGTGGTCCTTCTGACACAAAAGCAGTTACTGTCTTAAGAAATAACTTTTAATGTCAGTTGTGTTGCTCATATTTAGCAACACTCGCAGCTAGAATAGGGCAGAAATAACAAACTAATTGCCTTTTTACAGTGTTTCAGAACAGGTTTACTATATATGGCTGCCAATCATTCTCCTTTGTTGATGATATCTTATATTCTATTTTTGTATTCAGTTTCTTGTAAAATCACTTTTTTATGTACAATTCAGCACATCCTAATAATAACAATACACTTCACAGCTGAATATATCAACCCTTTAGACAAATTGCTCTGAATCTGAGGCTGCTTAGTGCTACTAGCTCTTAACCCTTAAACATAACTATTTATTTAAGCTCAATTGTGAAACAAGTTCTTGCAAAATATATTAATCATGTTTGAGTCCACTTCCCAGAATCAACCAGTATAGGTGTCATATGAAGAAACATGGTCATGACCTGAATCACCTGATTAGGGCTCGAACCCATGATCCCTGAGTTAAGAGGCAGACACCTAAAACCATTGGAACTGAAAGTGATTAGCGTTTGCCATCAGTATTGAGCCAGGCCAGCTTGCATGTCTGTATGCAGTCTGACTTGGCTCTATACTGTGGGCAGCTCAAATTTGTATTTTAAACTGTTATTAATTCACAGCAATGAAAATCAATTATAAAATTTGGCAGATTAATTGCTGAAAGAGATTTTATAACCAAGACACTTTCATTTGTTACTGTCAATAGAATCATAGAAAACAATGATCATATGGGCCATACCATAAGCTGTATTGGCTATATTATATTCGTTGCACTTTTTATATTAATTAAAACATTCAAAGTACTAATATCAGGATAAAAACCAAGTTTCTTACACTGAGTGGCAAATATATCCATCATAGTACAATTAAAGTTATCTCCCTTTATCTTGTACATATACGCACTGAAATTAAATCCAGAACCATCACCATAATTCTCACTTTCCTTACAAAGTATCTCCACAATAAAAATCCTGAAAATGAAACACTTACGGAGTCGTACCATATAAGGAAATACTGACAATTAATTAACCACTCAAGTACTTTGCTTTACTAAGAGAATCAATTAGCGAACCTACTTCATTTATTGACCATAAAATGAGGCACAGACAGACTGGAAGCTGCCTGCTAAAATTGTGTGGCAGAAGATTCTGGTAAGATGACATTTATATGCAATAAATCATCAAAAAAGATAAACAAACTGTTGATGAATTTCTCCTGTTACTTTTACTGCACTGCATTTTGTAAATAATAGACAAATCTTGCCTAAATTTTGGGACTGTTTCATTGTAAGTTTAAGATATTAAAATAAACGAGTCGATACTTGATTAGACTATGCAGATGTGTATGTAGATTGGCTTAGGTCCATACTTGAAAGCCCAGAATATGATCTTAAATTAAAGTAATTACTTAGCCTTCTCAAAGGTCCAGTATTTTGTTTCCTTTTTTGGCCATATATAGAGCAAAAATATTTTTATGAGACACTCTGCCAAGAAAAGATATTTTTTTGGGGAAATTTTCTATTTTGCTATTTCCTGACTTTAAAACTCTGTATTTTTCCCACTACCCAACACCTTTTTCCTCTTGAATCATTTCCCCTTTCCATTACAATTACCCTAAACCTGTCCTTTTTTTACATTTCCCTTATTTTTGTCTTTTTTTTATCATTTCCCAAGACCTAAAGTTACATTATATCTATAGTGTCTCATATTTTTACAGCTTCTTTTTCATGGAAATAAAGAATAGAAAAGTCTAAAGACTTAATCAAAACCGAAACACCGCTACAAATCTACACAAATCTAGGAAAAATTTGTGAGAAGCTTACAAAATTGATTGGCCAGTTTATTTTTGCAAATTTAATCAAGCCAGAGTATCAAGAATCAATCAATGAAAACAGCCATTATTATGAAAAGTAATAAATTCTTTCACAAAATGTTTATTATCATCATTAAACTAATTTCTCTATTTCCTATTGATCTGTTGCAGTTTATGCCATCCAAGTTTTACATCAATTTCTAATTTACAATATTGAAATATTGAAGTTCATCAAGTGATTAATTTTCTATTAGTAGTTAATTATAATAAGGGTCTTTATAGCTGCAAAAAACACAACAACCCAATGAAAATAGATATATCATATGATGAGGTATTTATAAAAAGATTGCAAATTAGGTACTACGTATCTTTAATAATTATCTTTATTTACATAGGAGCTTTAAATTGCACCAAATAAATTAACTACAATAAGTAAAATTAAAAACTAAGTTTGCAATATTCAAGATGCAAAAATCACATTTTCAGTTGAAACTTTTGCAACAATAAATATTGTTAACTAAAATAAAAATTTATCACATCATACACAATTGATAGTTGCAACACTGTATTATTGCCAAAGCTGCATTTTTTCCAGCTAAGTCAAATAAAAAAATTTGGCAATAATCAAGCTTTAAAACTAATAGAATTAAATTAAATAAATTAGTCAGTAGGAAAACAATACAAGTATATTATCTGACAAGATCAATTAAGTCAAAGTCAACACAATCAATCAATGAACATACCTGACAATGCAAACATATCATGTACAGATCAATCAGGAATTCTTACTGACACAGTAAACTATGGTAACTCATTTATATTTTAAAACATAATTCATTAATAAGATAGATTTGTAAGAAGAAAATCAAGGTTTATAAATTATACGAAAATCTAGGTATAAATTTCAAGAAAATCAAGGTATAAGTTCTAAACACTTTCAACAAAGTCAGAATCTGTGGAGTAAAAGCTATTTCAGTGGTGCACAAGAAAACAATTTAAAACTCCATCTGAGCCTGAGATATGGTAACAATGTCTACCCTGCCTGCCATGTACTATTCCCAATGCAGTCCATACATAATATGAAATTTATCCTAAAAATGATAAATGGTGGCTTGTCCAGATTAAAGCCATTATTGGTTATTTGGATTTAGGTTACAAAATAAAATTTAACATATAACAAAATTAATGGATTGGCTCCCTGCTGCTAATTCGTAACAGACCATTAAAAGTCAATTGATTTTCATTTTTAAAATAATCAAAACTAAGCCGCCATTATTTTAGTGCCAGGTCACACAAATTGATCAATTTAACTTCAATTCATTAAAAACGTATGCATGGGATTAATAATATTTAATTTGTATCATTGAAATCATCAGGGGATTGAAATAAGCCGTGTCATGACAAAACCAACATAATGGGTTTGCGATCAGCATGGATCCAGACCAGCCTGCGCTTCCGCGCAGTCTGATCAGGATCCATGCTGTTCGCTTATGAACCATATAACAAGACGAGAAACTGAAAGCGAACAGCATGGATCCTGATCAGACTGCGCGGAAGCGCAGGCTGGTCTGGATCCATGCTGATCGCAAACCCATTATGTTGGTTTTGTCATGACACGGCTCAAATTATTTAGATCACCTTTTTAACTGCATATAAGTGGCAAGAATCAATTCCTTTTGAAACAAGTTTCTACTCAATTCTTTTTATTTTTCATTTAAAATATCAAAATAGGAAAATTTGATATTGATGTTTGGGATGATAAGATACTATACTGATATAGCACTGCAGAGCTAGCTGTTCAATCCATCAGGACCAATTATTTTCCCTGACTTGTGATGTGAGACTTTTCAGACAAATTCCCATCTAAGACAAACAGTCAGAATTACCATGATCTACTGGTAATCAATAACACTTCATCATCTTTCTATATATTACCACTTGTTGCTTCAAGATATACATTCAGGTTACCAAAATACTTAGTCATGTCATATATACATAATCTAATATGCTTAATTGCAGCCTTCCCTAATGAATTTGTATATTTCCGTAATGTCAACTTATATAATTATATAAGTGGACTTGCCCATGCTTTGAATTTGAAACTATGTTACACTGGATTTTATATTGCTACAGAAGTTATAAAATTGAGAGGGCAACAGTACAGATGGCTGGGGCTGCCAGGTTGTCATGGTTCTTGTTGTATACAATATGTACTTATAATTTCTATATTTATTCATTTTTGATAATCAAACAATTTCCATTTATTTTCTGATAGCCTTGAAATTTGGTCAATCACAAATCATCTGCCATTACTAATATATTTCTTTCATTTGTATTGAATCTTTCCTTATATTATCTACATATTTTCTTTGAATTTGTTTTATTTTTATATGTTTACTCATATCTTTTCCTTATTCTAGCATTCCATATTACATGTGAAAAACCACACTCTTCCTTATTCATATTATTTTTCATATGATCTTTTTTTGTTTACTTAATTCTTTAAGGAAGTCTCTTTGTTTGATCATTTGCCCAAATACAAATTTGGCATCAACTGCCATATTTTTGTAATGGACAGTATGACTGGCATTCTAGTGATAACAGTACTGGCTTTCTAGTGGTGACAGTACTGGCTCTCTAGTGGTGACAGTACTGGCTTTCTAGTGGTGACAGTACTGGCTCTCTAGTGGTGACAGTACTTACTCTCTAGTGGTGACAGTACTGGCTCTCTATTGGTGACAGTACTGGCTCTCTAGTGGTGACAGTACTTACTCTCTAGTGGTGACAGTACTGGCTCTCTAGTGGTGACAGTACTTGCTTTCTAGTGGTGACTTTTACAGTACTGGTTTCTAGTTGAACAGTACTGGCTTCTTTCTAGTGGTGGTAGTACTGGCTTTCTAATGGTGACAGTACCAGCTCTACAGAGGTTGCAGTACTGGCTTTCTAGTGATAACAGTACTGGCTTTCTAGTGGTGACAGTACTGGCTTTCTAATGGTGACAGTACTAACTCTACAGAGGTTGCATTACTGGCTTTCTAGTGATAACAGTACTGGCTTTCTAGTGGTGACAGTACTGGCTATCTAGAGGTGGCAGTACTGGCTCTATAGTGGTGACAGTACTGTCTCTCTAGTGGTGGCAGTACTGGCTTTCTAGTGGTGACAGTACTGGCTCTCTAGTCGTGACAGTACTGACTCTCTAGTGGTGACAGTACTGTCTGTCTAGTGGTGACCATACTGGCTATCTAGAGGTGGCAGTACTGGCTTTCTAGTGATAACAGTACTGGCTTTCTATTGGTGACAGTTACTGTCTCTCTAATGGTGACAGTACTGTCTCTCTAGTGGTGGCAGTACTGGCTTTCTAGTGGTGACAGTACTGGCTCTCTAGTGGTGACAGTACTAACTCTCTAGTGGTGACAGTACTAGGCTTTCTAGTGGTGGCAGTACTGGCTCTCTAGTGGTGACAGTACTGGCTCTCTAGTGGTGACAGTACTGGCTCTCTAGTGGTGACAGTACTGGCTCTCTAGTGGTGACAGTACTGGCATTATAGAGGTTGCAGGCCTGGCTCTCTTATGGTGGTATAGGCAAGTGACTACCAGCTTCTTCAGTTCAGTTTCTTTAAACACAGATAGAGCATTGATATTTATATATACATGTATGTATTATTCCTTGTTGGGGTTTGAACCACACCAACAGTGTTAAGGTCTTGGGGCAACTGTAGAGGAAGACTGGAATAGGTGTGAGAGCTTATAACAGTTATTAAGAAACAAATCAAACAGAATAACATATAAGATAGTGAAAAACTATCCAATAAAACCTACCAATATTCACACTAATAATCCATAAAAAAAGAAATCTAAATAATCCGATTTGTTAACCTTACACAGTTCACAGGTTCATATAAGCAAGAGAATTAGTACAAATACAAACAGCCTCCTGATTCGAAATTACACCATTTAATCATAAAAACAACAACTTCCCATAAAAAAACCTGTCTTATTTACTGAACTGTAAGAAAACTGGCAATAAAAAAAATCCCACAGCCTGAAAGTATATACATTTCATACATATGATCTGAAACCAGAGTTCATACTGTATACAATGAAATATCTTATTGTTTAAGAGAGGATAGAGCATAAAGAAGGAAGTGGTTTTTATGTATTCAATATTTCTATCTTCTCACTCTTTTCCTAAACAACATCATTTCCTCCCAGTCAATATGACAGGCTATATCCAGCCTCAGTTAAATGAGTCACTCACTACTTTTGTAATAAGATGATCAAATTTCAAACATCGACATGTACACAACTCAATTAATGTTTAACTTTGTTTACTTTCTACACAGATTAACCCAATACTAACTGTTACAATTTATTTCTGATTGACAATTAAGCTAAGAGGAATGGGTTTTTTCTGACTGCAATAAATTTCTACTGCTGTTATTTTGAAAAACATGATAATTTCCCGTAATATGCAGGATAATTATTAAATGAGTTAATTTTTGAATGCATGATAATTTCAAACATGCATGTTTAATTCTGACTCATTAATGTTTGACTCATGATTTTAATTTCAAACTGATGATGATTTCTGACTGCATGTTAATTTCTGACTGCATGATAATTTCTGACTGCATGATAATTTCTGACTGCACGTTAATGTCTGACTGCACGTTGATATATTATAGTACTTTGATTATAATTGTACTGAACTGTATTGTATTTATAAATGATTAAATAAATTTAATTATATTTTCATCTCCGGCATGTACTTAGGCTGATTTTTGTTCCAGGATAATTGAAATTCACTATCGCTTTTATTTAATCAGTCTCTTGTTGCTTCAATCGTTCCCTCACTCATTTGTTAATACTAATACTAAATATCTCACTTATTAACTCAATATGTGTCTCCCTCCCTTACTCCCTGCTAACTTCTCTAGCCCCATATCACATTTAGCTCACTTACTCTCTCAGTCTGTCACTCGCTCGTATTTGAGTAAGTCATCACTTGTACAAACTGACAAGTGCTCACTATTTTTATCAATATCGACTTCCCTGCTTCACTTATTATTTTATTTTTGTTTACATTCACTTATTCCCTTTCTTATTTACTCACTCAACTCAAGTTGATTCACTCAGTTCACTCAGTTACTCACCAGTTCATTCACTCATTAATGAATGAACAAACAAACAAACAAAAGAATAAACAAACAAATGCACCCATTCACTCACTTACTAAACTTTATTCACTTATTCAATAACGCACTTAATGTCCATCCAACCTGAGTCTCTCCCTCACTCAGTCACTCATGTTTATTCTTGCAGTCCTACTTTATTCTATCAGTTACTTATATCCATCAAATAACTCAGTCAATCACTCATTATTGTGTCTCTTTTGTTACTTATCAACTTCAAACATCTCAACCCCTGCTAATAGTCAACCCTCACAGTAATTCTCTCATCATCTAAATATACTTTTAAATTTGGTCAGTTATTCACATACCCTATTCAGGTAAAACACTGAAATAGCCTTTTCATATATTGACAAAATTATTCCTTCCCAACATCTGACAAAAACATTACCTTAGTTTTGTCGAATAAAATCACTACCTGCCAATGAGCCATTTTTCATTTAATAAATAATGGACAGAAATATAAAAACTAGATTATAACAAAACACAAACTCACTTACAATGTAAGTTACGGTCACTACATAGAAGAATAAAATACTTTCCCCGAATCTTTACATTATTCCGAACACTAAATAATAAAACCAAACACTTGATTTAATGAATTACATTCAATCATCCAAAGCTCAGTATCCGATTGGAAAATATCATAAAAACAAATGAATGGGGAAGCACACATATAAAATCGCAAGGTCGGCTATTGATCAATACAACACAAGTTTTCATAACATCATGAATAATATCCCTGCAGCACACTGATTGATTTACCTCCCCTCTTTACACTGGCACAATAGGTTTTTAAGTGGTTTTAAATACGCTAGAACACATAAACCTACTCATTATCATAATTGATACACGAATATTCTTTCTTTTCTTTTTGATGTTACAGAGGAAAGATAATCCTTTTTATTTTAACAATAAAAAAGCTTCAAAAAAAAAAGTTGAAAAAAAAAAAAAAATGAGAAAAAAAAGTTCTTGAAAAGAAAATATTTCTTTATCAATTATCTTAAATTATCTTATAAAAAGTGCAATGTTTTGGAAACAAGAATTTTGGTAAGACATCAAAAAGAATTTATCTTAGAACAGGAAACTGTAATATAAAAGCAAATATTTAAAGAATATTATTCTTGTAAGACCACTATACCAGAAAGAAAATTTTGTTCCTGGAAAATATTATATCAAGGTTATAGAAAAGTTTTATATCTCCTATGGAATATTAATCAACGTTACTTCGGTGTAATATGCTAAAAAGTGAACTTAAATTTTTCCCGTTTTTCAATCTTTTTTTATCTATGGAAAAACCAAGAAAACATTTATTCATTATTTTACAGGGCAATTTTTAAATTTCAAATGCACTGACCAAAGGCAGCCATGCCATCTGATCTTGGCCTGCACCAGCCACATTGGAAGATTCAGCTGATATGGCAGTCTAAAGGTTAATACCTCAATGAAAGCATAATTATAATTTTCTTTTGTTTTATTTGTATTCTTGCATAGAAATCAAGGAAACTTATTTTTCTTTAATTCTTATTCAGCTAAATTCATGAAACAAACTTGTCCAAATTTGAACTTGTACCAAACTTAAGGCCTAATACCATTTTTAAATGAGTGTTTTACATGGCACCAATGTACCAGCAGATCTTGGTAAATGTATGATGCCAACAGCAGGCTGTAGGTTTGTTCAAAAGAGTACAGTTTCATTGCATAATAACCCTGTCATTAGTATTGTTAACAGTTAAAAAATTTCTAAATAAAAACAAAATTAGAATGGTTATTACTTTTTTAAACCCCATTAATCAATCGCAATATTCTATTACCTGTATATCTCCTTAAAGCTCATTAAAATATGGAGAAAAAAAAAACAAAGTCTAATTTACCTTATTTGACAAAAGTCCATGCATTAATTTAATGAAAGCTTTTACAAATACATAAAATGTAGTTTTATGATTTAACATAAATAATTGCTTAAGGCAAGGAAATATTGACTTATGGTCTTATAAACCATAAACTTAATTTACATAAATTTCTACTAATTGATGCAACTTTTTTAAATGCTGTTCTGTTTTTAATGTTTTTTTTTATGTTGACATGTTTTAAACTTATTTCTACTCTTTAACTCCTATTGACCTCTGAAAGTGGTTAGAGCCTTTGCCAGGTTCTATACTACAACTGGTAGTTAAATTTTGTGTTCTGATATTAAAGTCCCTTAAAGTTTGAATGGATCAAACCAAATTCAAAGCTGGGACAATCCATTTCACAGATTTAGCAGGTTTACCCATGAGGCATCAATCTAGGCACATCTTTTAAAGTATTTTTTCTGCTTTAAAGACCTTTCCTGTTTTAAGGACGTTAACAACAGTTTTCATATAGAAATATACTGTAGGCAGAACAAAAACTGTTTCAAAGAATTTCATAAACTTCGTATGATCTTAAAATATGATAAAAAAGACATTTCAAATTCTTAGAAGAAATGGTATCATACTTCATGAATATTCTTAGTTTTGGCTTTAAGTCAAACTGTTCTATGAAAATGCTGCATTTCCATAATTCATATTTATTTCCTTGTATGACATTACCCTCATAAATTTAGAAGATAGATACACCAACCAATGTTTGTATGCACATCAGACTAATGTATCAAGTCTTTAAGTTAGACAATTTTGGCATTTTACATTATCTTACAGAGACTTATCACCTAGCTCTAAATGTTTCCTTCAATCTTAAGGCCTGTAAAAAAGAATTCTGCTAAATTGAAGCACTAAAAGATCAATTGTACGACTTTGATAAACTAAGTCAGGACAAAATTTTACAAAACAAGGAATTAAATCAAAAGGTCAGACTTATTTAATTTAAAGGAAAAGATATGACAGGATTTCAAGGAAAAGACATACACTACACTTACTTTTGAGAATTCCCACATTTATGGTAGAAAAGTGGTCAAACTTTAACTTCCTTCATATACTATGACTACAAAATTAATATACCCAAGAAAAGCACTATTTGTCAAATTATGATTCCTCATTACTGCTTTCCTTAATAATCTTCCACTGAATAAAAATCTTTAAGTTCTTACCAACAAGAAACATGACCATCATATCTTTATCCTTATTCTCTTCCTTGCTAACTTCCCTATTAATAGCTTCAAATACATCACCCACTTCATTGCTATCTGGTGAAGTTCCTACCCTGCCACTGTTGAACAATACCTCTTCAAATGATAATCTTTGGAACTCTAGTAAGTCACCACTCTTATCTGCTTCTTCAGTTTGTGTTTCTGTATAATCATTTTCCAGATCCATGCCATCATGACCAATTTTATCATAATCAAGTATAGGTTCATCGATAAATTCTCCTTCTTCATAGCTTTGAGGGAAACTTTCAGGATGTTTTCCATCTATTTTGTTGACAAACTTTTCTGATACAATTGACTCTCCTGTATGATTATCATTTGCATGTTCAAAACTTTTTGTATGTTGCTTATCATTTTGTATAAGTGTTTGCCTACCTTCATCTTTTGCATCATCAAGTCTTACTTGATCTGCTCCAATGGCATTCACATCAGATTCTGTTTTCATTTCATCATCAGATCTTTTAACCGAATGGTCATTTTCTTCTGATCTTTTGGCAATGCCAGTCTCACCATGCAAAACAGAATCAAAATAATTCAGAACTTCATCAATTTCAGGTTCAGTATTTTTCTCATCACATTTTGCAGAATTGTTACAAAAAGTTTCATCTGCAGTGGCTGTTTTCTCTTCAATCTCTTTACTTTTCTCAACTCTGTTTATGTTCAAATTACGTACCTTTACTTCAATGCTCTGATCAATTATCTCTTCTGATGATTTGTTTTCTACAGTTCCTATTGTTTCAGTCTTGTCATCTCCTGAAGCCATGTGTTCAAATGAATTTTCATCTTCCACTTCAGACTGCTCTAAACACAAAGAGTCTACATCAGTACCTAAATCCTCTGACACAAATTTGCCATTCTTATGTTTGTCATCCATTCCTGGGTCTTTTACATCTGGTTGATGACTTTCAATGGTAACATTTATTACAACAGAGTCATCTGTTTCTAAAGGCAAAGTATCTTCCTCCTTAATCTCTTCAGAAAAAATTGAATCAGCAACATCAGTTTTTTCTCCTATATATAGCTGTGTATCTAATATTTCTTGGTTAGCTACATCATTTATGTTTTCTAATGAATCTCCCTTTTGTGCTGAATCAAAAGTACCTGAAGACTGTTTTTTAATTTCGTTTTGATCAAACTCACTTTCTACTTTGTCATTTATTGTGGGTTTCTCCACCATTGGAATGCATGAAGCTTCTTTAAGTTCAATATTTTCAGTTTCTGTTTCATTTGGGTTATTACCTTCCTTACAGTCACTTACAATTACTCTTTCAAGATCATTTACCGAACATTCCTTCTCAATTGAGGTCACTACCAGACCAATGCTTTCTGTGTCTATTTCATCTACATTTTTCTCTTCATTACTTTCCCCTTTTCCACATTCACTGTCATTATCTTTGAGAATAGAATAATCCATATCATGCAAAGATATAGTTGACTCTTCTTCAGGGCCATCTTGAACAGCATTTTTGTTTAATCCACATTCTAAAACATGCTCTGAATGAACTATTTTCTTCTTCGTACCTGGAGTATTGTGTTCAATACTGCTTGAACCAGACACAGAGCACGCACTTAGAGAGCTTGTATCATTGAAGCTTGACTGCTGTCTTTCTTCAGAAGAGCTTTCTTTCGGATCATGAGTTGATTCACTTTCTTCCGAACTCTCGATGTCTGAAAATGCAAACTGACAAGTTGGACTCTTAGACATATACCTTTCTCTTGACAGAAAATTCCTGGTTCTGCTTGAGGAATCCATGGACCTGGTTCTTTTGACATTGGCTTTACCTGGAAAGTCGGTTCCACCACTTTTAGGTCTTGGACTTCTGCTTATGCTTCTTGATCTTTTAATATCTGCACAAGCACTGTTTGACCTTCTTATTTCCTTTATTTTATGTGCTCTTGGTATATCTATTGTCCTTTTACCATCAATGTCTTTGCTTAAAGAATGCATTTCTTGCGTCTCAGTTGTACCATCAGATTCTTTAGGAGATGCTCTATGGTTCATGGCACTTAGAAACTTGTCCTGCCAGCATGTGTATTGATTCATTCTATTTGATCTTGTTAACTGTTCTGACAATCTTCTCTTAGCTAATAAAGCCCTTATTTCTGGTGATCCAAAACTGCTATGATGTTCTGTCTCAACATCTAAAGAGTACCTTCTGGATTCATGCAGACCAAACAATGGTGATTCTGTTGGTAAACGTAAATCCCAGTAGGATGTACTCATACTTGTATCTGTTTCCATGGCAATACTACCACTGTCACTTCTTTCCCGGTTACAGTAAGAGCAACTGCTCAAAGAACAGCAGACACTGGTATCTGAGTAACAGGCTGAGCTACCAAAGCTTGATAACCTTGACCTATCAGATGTTTCATCAAAGTTTCCCCAACTACTTTCAACTGCTTCAATGTTATCTGTTTCAAATCTGTCTTTGGTAGACTGTTCTTCTGCATTTTGGATACAGCTTTCCCTCTTTGATGGGCTCCTTACTGTTAACGTTTCCTCTGAAGCATGCACTAGATCTTTGAAAGAATGTAAAATATCAAATGCATGGGAACAAGTCTTACTTCTTGGTATTTTCTTTTTAACTTTTGCCGGTGAGTTTAATTTTAGTAAGTCCTTTGACAAGGTTTCCATAGGTGATTTAGAAAATGAATTTCTAACGCTCCAAACCCTTGCCTTGCTTGGTCTCCTTATGGGAAGAGCATTGAGATTGACCCCACTTGCATCATTAATTGTTTCAAACAACTTCTTTCCTTTATTCACACTGCCTTGCTTCATATTATAAGAACGTTTTCTGTGAAAGAAATACTGTAAACTTCTCGATAAACTGTTTTTTCTTGTACACAATGCTGGTGGTTTTGTAGATCTAGGAGTTCTTGCAGACATGTTTTTAAAATGACCTCTTTCCTTTAACTTTGAACTTTCATTCAAATCATCAAAATCTTCTCTTTGGTCTCTACTCATCTTGGAATTTCAAAATGAAATTTTACACAGTTTGTATGTTTTTGTGTAAATTAATCTATTACTTTTGTAACTTCAAATGAAACTTTTGCATTAATTATAATGATTTTTCTTTATTTGACACATCATATGTCCAATCCTCAAAGTTGCATATCAAATATTATAAACAGTAAGTCCATATAAAACTGAATCTACACAATATTAAAATGTGACCATAAAAAGCCCAAAAAACGAAAAATGCCTAAACCCTCACTATAGTAAATACGTATGGAGCCTGGCCGATTTATATAACTATGTTATTTATGTGTTACTTAGTTATATATAAATATCTCAAATGTCTAAAGAATTCATTATCAAAACAACTACTCTTAATATAGTCCCTCACTGTCAGTTGATGTGGGAGCTGACATAATTAACATTATAATTACGACTGTAGACAGTCATTTGCTTCAGCCAAGCAAAATCTGATGCGTTTGACCAGATGTGACCTTCAGCTGCTGTCAAATAGCAGTATACATACTGTATACATGCAAAATGCCGTTTTCGTGCTGATGTCATAAATCAAAGCAAAACTGTGACATTTTATTTCATACCATTATTAAGAAACTGAAAAACAACCTAAACAGCATAATATATATTTCACTTTGTCCAATAGGGAAAGCCCAGGGACCACTGGTTCAATCATCGGGGCAATGAGAAATTTATCTGTTACAATTGATCTGGCACATTGAGTCAAATGGTATAATTTGTCTCTTAACGCTGATTCATTAACTGTGTGGGATCAGTAGTTGGTCACTTGCAGAGAATCTGGTAATTACTGGTTAGAGTTCCAGTCAGAGGGATTGCCACAAAGTGGGATTGCCTCGATCTAGTACTACATCTATGCATATCACCACCAGAATTGTAAGAAACCCCTATGTAAAACAACTAATAAGTAGTTTTCACATTCAAAAGAAGCAAGTCTGATAAAAAAATTAAACGGGATAAACGTTTACAGTATTACTTTTTTTTAATTTTACAATGGATATTAATTATATTGTGTCTTTATCATGGCTGCAAAAAAGTAACTTCATTTGTTTTGACATGACACTATTTTATTTATGAAAAGTTCGTCCAAAACTATGGCTTCTGTCTTATTTTTTTCCCCTATTTTTTTTTTTTTTTTTTTGTTGCTTTTTTGTTTTTAGCTTATTTAACAGTATACTCGTACAACCATGCAAGACAAAAGTACTTTATTTTGACATGACAAATTGTACATGTTCCTAAATGGATCTGTTTAATTTCTTTATGTCAAGAAAAAGTGAATCTGTCACTTTAGATTTGAGAGGAGAATAAACAGTCTTTTTTTTTCATTTTTCTGTCATACTTTACTTGCTTACCACAGCATATACTTTTCTTGCTTACCACAGAAGCTTCTTTTCCTGTTATGAATAAGAAATATGTTTTCGGAAAAAAAAATGTTCATGTATTATTTTGTCCTATTTTGACACAAATGTCAAATTGCTTTGTTTCTTGCAATATTTGGTATAAAATATGAGTAAAAGGAGCTTTTCTAATTCCCCCAAGGTCATTTCATATTACACAAAAAGAACTAAACCCCATTCGCCTTTGAATACCATGTCACAGCCTCATTGATGAGGCTACTTCTACATGCAAAAAGTTCTACAAAAAATATCTTTATTAACTTTTAAATGCTTAATATTAAAAGTGGTTCAATTTGGACAAAACCATTCATCATTTTGAGGGGTAATCCCAACTAAATAGCAAACAGTGCAGATGGTTACATTTCATGTTTCAGAAAGCAGGCTTATGATTGCCACAAAAAATGGTTAAAATAAAGAATAGCTGATAAAATAGGCATTACCATAAAGCTCAAATTTATCTAACCAAAGTTCTTTACTTGCATTGTAACTTTGAAATATAGGCCTGACAAAATGAAAAATTATTAGTAGCAAACCATTTTTTTCTGTTTATATTATAAACTTCATTTTTGGCTTTAATATCAACTCATCAGAATCTAGTTCAAATTAATAGAAACCAAGGCATTTGGATATATATATATATGGGCCTAAGAATCATTTTTAAAGTAATAATTTCAAATAGCAATGACACTGCAAAAATTACCTTAAACAAAAAACCAAACATAAATTGAGCAAATGGGCGGGAACTTTCCCCTGCTAGTAGACAATAAAATATTCATAATTTTGACTTTTGTTGACATTTGATAACAAAGTTGACTTTTACCTTTTCGACAAAAATATTTTGTTTACATATTTACATCACTGACTATGGATAAATCTTTAGTGGACCATCTAGAAAGCATCTTTTTTTTATTTTTGGACATCTATTTTTGGCGAGTTCAATTTGACAATGAACATAATCTAGCTACAAAAATAATACATTTTGTATAGCTAATTATAAAAAGGTCAACCACCACTATATTACAAGGTTAAAGATTAAGAACTGACTTGTAAACAAATCATATTTGACAGTGAGAGAAAAAGACAACATAAACATTACCACTAAAGAGTAATCCGTCATTTACTGTGCCATCAAATAAAAATTCAAATCCAGTATTTCCGGCTAAAATTCCAAAATTTTCAAACTCTGATAAATTTTCCGCACTTATGCCACAACAGAAACTGCATCCACTTAGTAATACATCAGTAAATAACAAATCGTTGTCGTGTTTTAAAGTGAAATCTCGATCTAATTTAACTAACACTACATCCTCTGAATTGTCGGAACTGTCATCAGTTTCTTCTTCATCATATATGGTTTCCATGGTAACCAGGTAACTGTATCACAAGGGTTTTAAATGACAATAAAAAAACCTATAATCTACATTTGAAAATATATGATTTTCTCAGGGCTGTTTCATGACTGCAAAGAAGTGTTTCAAGTCACTAATGATTGGAATGAATAATCGAAAAGTATTTCACCTGTCAATTCATTAATTAAATGTACCAACTTTATGTCAAAATGTGCACTTACTGATTTCAATTCATCACTGTACAAGCATTAAGAAAAGATAGTCATACATAAGAATGAACTGTGTCTTTCAGTGTTTTTACCCTTTATTTATGAAGATAAAGGAGGGGTGGAGGGGGTGGGGGAGTCTGCAGTGGTCTCTGAGTATTTAGTAAATAACATACTGTGCATCTTCTTCATATTATCAAAAATAAATTATGATATATCTTATTTTTGGTGTGGGGTATAGGGACAATGGGGTTCCCTTTATTTTTGTAAAATTTAATTTTTGATATTTTCCCTTTGTTTTTTTAGACAGTGTATGGTAATTATGAAAATCCAGGCTGATTCACCATCTCACAAAACTTCAATGTTAATTGGTAATCAATAATTAATTTACTTGTATGTAATATTTGATATTCTATTAATAACCAATAACTGGTCATCAATGTGACAGGTAATGAGCCTACTGACCACCTTACTGTCAAATCACTCTGACCAGTTACTAGTGATAGGTGCAAATGGTGTAAAGGATTTCGACACTTTTATCACTTTACATTGACAAGATCAAAAGTGAATTCATATAACTTTTCCCACTATTTTTTCATAATATGCAGTACTTTTTTATATTAATTGATAATGCAGATATCCTTTCAACGTCCACCACTTTTACAAGCATAGAGATCCGCAGCCTCTTCCAAAAAATGATTTGTTTATAAAAAAGTTTTTGGCTGACATGATTATGTCACCACTATATGTTTATTACGATAAATCTTGTTTCTATTTGAGACCATACATAGAACTTTGCAGAAAATGCTACAACCAAGGAAATGATGGCTGCTTCCCTAGAAGTAGCACATGGAGGTATATATAGGTAGAATGTGTAAATGAGGGAATAACCAGATAATAGATCCATTCAGAAAGCAAACCAGACAATCCATATTGTGGCTTTTAAGAGTGGTGTCCCAGACAAAAAATGATGACAACTGAAAGTGCGTAACTGCAAAAATATCATAGAACCAGACCGTTTTCAGCGAAAATTAGGCCCTATTTCCCTCCGCAAAAAGTATGTATATTTCTGAAAAAAATTTTTATTACTATGAGTGGGATAGAAAGGGGCATTGTTGTTTGAAAAGATATTAGTGTTGTATTATAATTTAAACATAGAGTGTACAGTTTAAATGTCCCTCCCCGATGCAATCAAAGTTGCCCCTCTCATTATGATCCCTGCCACCATTCCCCTAAAAGTGAAAAAAGCACAAGTAGTGAAAAATCCTATAAAGTTTTGATAAATTCCTGTCAGTGGCTGCTGAGAAGAATAGTATGCACCACAAAAAAATCTATAACTACACTAAATGTACCTTTTCAAACTTCAGAAAGAAAATTAAGGTATTAATCTTTTAGGGGACAAATGTGAAACATCATTGAAATGGAACATGCTTATAATTGCACACCGCTAGGTATGAAATTTCGTTCAATAATGGGCCGAAAAAATAGTATGGGAAAGACAGGGGACAGTCACAAAGTGGCAGATATATACATCCCTGTTTGACAGAAAAACATTTCCAGAGAAACAAATGATGAAAAGGAGTTGTTTCCAAAGCACATAGAATCAAGGCAACGAATTTGCTTCAATAAAAATATACTTTTTTTTTCAGAGAACTTTTTTGTAAGCAAGATAAAAGTTCTTATGCTGCAGACTAAAATGTAATGTATCAGAATGATATGGCATAAATTAACACCTTCACAGACAGTAGCTTTGTCCTTAAGGTGATATATATCTTACATACAACATTAAGAACTTTTGCACTTGATTAAAAATGTTACGCAATGGAGTAATTTATCAGTCTGATCAGATGCAGGAGTACATTGTGATCACTTTGTCTATTCCTGTCTGAGTTAATGTCTATTCCACACATTATGTCATTCTTCATTAGTCTACAGAGTTTCTTCTGTTGGTTCATGGTCTCCAGGGCTATTTATAGATGTGATATCCGTCTGCCGAGGACACTGTATCAACAATTTTTTGTCAACATTTTGGAATAATTCTCGCTCAAATGTGTCTGCTCAACATGCAGAAGTTTCGGAGCTCAAATAAAACAAAATCGTTATTACCATGAAACCGTAATTCCTATTGACTTTAATAAAACCACATTTACAATACACCAGCTGTTACCAAACATTTACTGTATAAGTTTTTTTTGTATGAAAATAACAACATTCTGTCAATTGTTACCATAGCAACCGATTATATATTGCGACTATATTAAAATTTCTTTGGCTTATCTTTATTTATCACAACATAATAATGCTTTAATTTCAATTTACCAGGTAATTACACCAAAAAAGCACATTAATAACTTCAGTGCAGACTTATGCTGCATCATAAAAATAGACATCCTTTCTGTTTTAGTTTAGGCTTTTTTTATTTTATTTACTAAAGTGATAAAATCAGAAATTTGCTCTGGTTTTATTCTGTCCTAAAACAGACATGTCTGATTTTGTGTTTGTTGTCTTCTCTGGTCCTGAATAAAGTTTTGTTTTACCATAAAAATAGACATATTATTTGATTTGTTTTTAATTCAAACTAAAAATAGCCACGCTTTTAATTCTCTGTCATAAAAATACACATTTTCTGTCTTGTTTTATATTCATTTTTATTCAGTAATAGAAATTGCCCTTACATCTGGTTTTCTGTCAAAAACATAGACATGATATGTCTTTCACATTGTTTTTTTTTTTATCTGATTCTAAAAGTAGCCATGTTTTCCTTTTTTGTATTGTTTGTAAGTTGGTCATCAGTCATGTCTTCTTCCTTTCTTATTTATTTGCTCAATCTTTTTTTTTTCATTTAGCAAAAAATAAAACAACAATAAAACATGTCTAAGACTTTTTGACTTTCAGAATGTTGAAATGCCTTTGAGCTAGTCTGGTCTCTTACGAGCATTAAATGATAATTTGCAATTGTCTTACTGATATGATGTATGAAGAGTGGAGGCCGATCAAATCTTTCTACAACATTTAGCATGGAAATAGCTAAGGCTTCGCTTTATATACATTTTACTATAGTCCTAAATCTTACACTAATTTTGAAACTAAAGACTATCAACATTCTGTTTGACTGACAGTATGGTTAATGGAATACCATCATAGTACAGTTATGCACATTACATAAAGAAGTTCAAGTCCAGTTACAAATAAACATAGACATGTATTTCAATGGTGCAAATTCTTCTTCTTTTTTTCTTTTTTCAATGCATCAATATCCTTTTCAAATTTTACATTATTTATAACATCAAGGTGCATTGACTTTTTACATAAATTAACCATTTTTTATTCTCCAATTAGATTTACAACAGAAAATAAGTTTGTCTTATTCACTGAACTGGCCAAATATCTGCATTACAATGCAACAAAATGAAAAAGATTCAAACTCACCTTTACTTCTTGGAGTGACAAGTGGAGACAGAGGCCGACCATAACTTGGAGCCGGACTAAACTGGCCCGACTTAGGCCGACTCTGACCAATGTTAAATGTAACAGACCTTCGTAATCCTTTAAAAAATTTCGGCTTCTGATACATGATTTTTTATTTTGTCTTTTATATAATAATCCCACTGCACATTACAGGACAAATATTTTCCTCACTGAATAAATAAAATATAAATTCACAATAAAATACACTATCAATGTTTGAGCACGTTGTCAACAGCAGGTTTTCTTATTACTATATTGATCACTTTTATCACAACATCTGCATCCAAAGCTCCTATTATCCGGTTTTTACAATTAAAAACACAGAAATGCATTAAATACCACCATATCAGTTAATTTCCTTAAGCCTTAACATCACCTTTGCATAACAGTTCAATCATGTCCAACTAGCAAAAAAATCCAAAAGCATAAAAATAAAATGAAAGGTTAAATGTTTCGATGTAACTTTTCTTTTTTTTGTTTGTTCAATTGTCATAACAAAAGTAATTTTTTTGTTCAACAAATTATATACCCACCCCCAAAAAACTGCAAATTAATGAAAAGTTTTGTCCGTTTAAATAATTGTTAATGGGTAAAACCTTGCTTTTCTACTAAAATATCAATCCATATCTGCAAAGATTTTCACTGACATAAAGATTTGGTTCAAAGGTCTATCTATCTAAAATCGTAAAAGTGAAGTTAACAGCTCTGGTAGTAAATTTTAATCCACTTTATATAGATATTATTATCTTAAGCCATAAAGTTTGATTTTATGTATCGCATAACCAATTTCTTCAGATATATTATGGTAGTGGTGAAACTGACCACATATAATCGTTAAAACATCGTACCCCTAGGTCTTAAAATTTCCATCACAATAAAAATATTGGAATAAAGGTAATACGACAAAGATCTCTGATAGTGTCAACGTGATTGGATGCGTAAACACGTAAATAATTCAGTAACACTCTGCCATCTCTAATACCCATTCACTGTCATCAGCAGCTTGTTTTTCCTGATCTTTATCATCAGTGTCACACTAACACCTACATTTGCGTGATACGAAGCCATTCCTTCAATGCGGAAAAAAATTTCATCGCACAATTTTATTTTTTGATTCATCAAACAATTTTTTCCTACTAAAAAGTCCATAAAATCTTGATTGAATTTTTTTTATACCCGATATCAAAACTTCACTCATAAATTCATTTTATTACCCCCACATAGGTAATAGTTTCTTGCACATCATTTAAGAATTTCCGAGTTTAATAAAGTTTTACACCCCTGTTGCTATGTCAATTTCAGTGAATCATAATATAAGAAACTATATAATGAAAAATCATCGTTACTAAATCTTTTGTTCGATAACAAATTTCACGGCACATGAACTTTTTAATCGTTATAACTTAATCAATCATCGTAAATAACTGTTAACATCTTTAAACTCTAAAGTAACTTGTTCCCAATAATATGATAATTTTTTTTATCTTTACATAAATCGAATATAAATTCATACTAAGAAAGTAACAAATTGATGTTTATTTTGATGAATTACCATGAAAAAACAATTTGTATACAATGGAGTATGTTTGTTCATTTTTAAACTGGAAGTGACATCCACACTTATTATTATTCGGTCATTTAGTTTTAGCTAGGGTAGAAAGATTTAGAGAAAACCTCATGTGTACCTTGGTGCTTTTTTTCCCAGACACTGAGCCAACTGGACTAGAGTTACCACACAATATCAAAACAAATAGAAGTGAATGATTTTCAAACATTTTAGCAAAAAACAAGTACATCTATCTTGTATCACCATTACATTACAACCTTGACCTGCTGAATTTATACATGCTTTTGAAAAGTTTTTGAAAATTCTTATTTTAATTCACCCAGCACCACTTCATTTCAGACTTTAAACCCACTGATAATATGGATTTGCCCTGATTTTGAATTTTTTTAGCAATATAATTATATTGAACCCCTAACACCATTAAATTTGTCATCCCTTTAACCCATTACTTCATGAGCATTTTGTGAAAAATGGCTGTTTTCATTGAAAAGTCTCCCGTTACAAGTTCAAATTGCTATAATACTATAAAAACTGCTTCAACACTAATCAAACTTGGCACAAATGTTGACTGGACCATTGCACTTGCAACAACATGCTCAGGCTTAAATTTTCTGTTACCATGGCAACGAGGGGACATCTCAAAATTGCCAAAAATCACTATTTTGCGTTGATTTTTTCCATCAAAATTGATTTCAAAGTGCTGCACTTTCTCAATGGATTGAGATAGAGTCAAATGCTTTTCAGCGTTGGTTACACGTTACCTTATGATCAATCTGGGGTCATTTACAGCCTCTCCCAAGTCCAAAATTTTTCTTGGCGATGAGGGGGACTCCGCCCCCCTTCAAACCCCCCAAACAGAAGGGGGCACATCCCCCTTCTGGCAACCCCCTGATGTATCTTTTGGTTGGGGGGCCGCGCCGAAAAAGAGGTCACTTTTTTTAACAACATTTCTCAAACAAAAACAAGTGTTTGGGGCCTAAATAAGGCATTTTTTCATCATTTGAGACAACAGAAAGGGGGGGGGGTGAAAAAGGCGTTAAAAGGCGTGTATATGAAGTAATGGGTTAAATACTATTGATTTGCACTGCTCTGAACAGGGAACTGAGCTACCGAATAGTTCCACCAGTAAGGAGTAGGCAGCATGGTCCTGACTCTGTATGGTTGTTTCTACTGCAAGACGGACCGATTTAACAAACTGACATACATAGATGTTGTTTCTGCTGCTTTAAAGGAAAAGGTCATTATAAAACCTATAATTATGTACAGTCAAACATAATTTCTATCTATATTTCTGTTTTATAACAAGATGAACAAAATATTTTTTTTTGAAGATCTATTTTGATAATCTATGTATCTGTATAATTATAAGTAAATTACTGTACACTGGCATATTTTGAACAAAACAAATTCAACACCTAACTTCACAAGTAGCCATTTAAATTTGACAAGTGACCGAGGATCCAATTTTAATCTCAACGAAATAATAGAGACAGTCAAATTTCTCTCCGTTGACATACTTAATGCAGACCTTTAACAATATTGACATATACGTGTGATTTTTGAAAATAACAAGTAATTTAACTACTTAATGAACTGGAAACTCAAGTAATTGACTGATTTTGATCTCATTTCGGGTATTATTAAATTATTGTCCATGTTTGTAAATATGTATGTAACATATTATGAAACATTCTTATAACCTTTGATGACAAATGCATTTACTGTATTTGTTAAAAAAAATCAACATGCCCTTGATAGTGTAATTTGTAAAATTACTTGAACTTTACAGTACATTACTTGAACTTTTAAATGAAATTGAAAATTGTAATACGAAAAAAAAATCATGACAGCTTATTTGATTAAGATCTGTGACAAGGGTTATTCAATGATGTTACATTTAAGTTACAATATAATCTAAAAGGTGATTTCGTTTACTTTTACTTTAAATAATGCTATGTCATGTAAAAGTGTCCAAGTATCGTAAGCGAAGAGTTAAACAAATTATTTTCCATTTTTACCATTGTATTTCTACTATTTTAATCCATTCAAGAATAAGACTGCACACTGTGAATAAGTTCAAATTTCATTCATATATAATTCCTTGAATAAAACAAAACTCATTTTTTCATCTTTCCCTTTTTTCTCCACTGACTCAGTTTTTCCTTCTGATTTTTTCCTGTTTATAATGAAATATGATAGTGGAACTATTTTGTTAAGCAGCAGATGAAAACTGTAGCAGCAGATGAAAACTGTACCTTATTTCAATGATATCAGAAAAGAAACAAAGACAGATTATCTGTAATTAAATGCCCCACTGGGCTGATAAGTACAGGTAAATTACAGAGCTGAGAGATGGAAAAAAGAACAAAGCAATAGGTGGTTACAGTTTATAATGGATTTGAGGGTTGGTCTGCAAATCTTCAAATAGTGAATTAATACACTGACAGGGAGAAAACTAACAAAAAAACAAAATATGTGAAAAAAGAAGTGCTGGATCTAGATTTAGAGTACATTGTATAATTTCAGTTAATAAGAGATTGCTAAATGGTTTAGGAGTGTAAGTCAATAATTTATCAATTATCCAGCAAGGTAAATGTCCTCTAATAGTTTGACAGATCTTTCCAACTTAAACAATACAGTCAAACCCGTGTTTAATACCATCTCCAAATAAAAATCACCTATACATAAAGGCCACTCTTCAACAAACCTTCATTGATAAAATAAAACAGGGTAACCTCCAAATAAAGACACACCATGTTTGGTCTCTCTTTTGGATGGCTTTGTTCACAAGTTAAATGTAAATTGTTTTTCGGGGACCCTTTTTTAAAATAAGATTGGGGATCCTTGTTATGTAGAAGGAGTGATAATGTTTAATTTGACATATTGCTTGGACTGGGATGGCATTGGTGCCAGCTGTAATCCCTGAATAACTCAAAATATTCCTCTATTTTTGCTTTTTAAAATTGATTTCATTTCATTTACTGCCATTGTAATCAATACACATAAAAACCATGAAACAACCTGCCAAGATAGGTTATAATTTTAGACAACCTATCAAAATAGAATTCTCTAAATCTTCAAATTTTTCACTTCAAGACAAATTTTATCCCCCACCCTTTTCTACTTGATTACATTCATATTCTACACAATCTATATTTAACATACAACATCATAATACTATCAAACTATACTTAATCAGTTTTGAAACTGAAACTCTGCACACACTTATAAGAATCATCTCCAGATTTTCTGTAAATATAATAATGCCTACCACATTACAATATCATTATCTCAAAAGAAAATTAAATAGGTAAAATAAAATCATAAAATAACTGAACAAAATATTTTTTAATAAATTATGCTCGGACATGAAATGTTTATATATTATATTGATAAGCAAAACCTTGACAATAAAATTATAAACAGACCATCATATTAGCCTGGCTTTCAGATTAGCCTGGATGTAAATATTACTGACCAGCCCTGGCTTATTTACTTAAATTTATGGAAATTTATCTGGCAGACCTTGTGACATAGTTATAAAACTTGAATGACTTACTGATTGTTTTACTGACTTTAATTACCCCGCTGTGTAAACATGATCTGATAAAAAGCACCAACAAAATTTCAATGTTTTCAGATTTCAGTTAACTTTGATATAAGTTGGGCAGTTTACACCTGTTGCCAGTCTTCAAAATCAGCATGGTTACTGACTTATTTCTGCGGAAATCTATGTCAAAATTTTGTTTGTCTACATTTCTACATTATCACAATTAATAACAGAGGAAGATAAATTACAGAGGTATTTTATTCTCTAGTAAACGTACAAATTCAACACAAAATTTAACACAGTTTCATGTGCATGTAGGAAATGCACATATCCAGACCACATCATAAATATTTGTCCATACAAAAATATAGTTATAGTTACTATAACCTACTGAAAAAATAAAAGAAAATGATCTGTGTATGCCTGAAGTACAAGGGACTCAAGATTCATTTTTTTTTAACCAAGGGAGACAACTACAGCACACTATTGTCCAAAATCATAAAAGTTCACCAAGAGTTCTCTTTCTTCATACCAATCATTGCAATTAACGCAATAATGCCAATAATAATAACAAACATGTGTAACAGATGGAGGCAGGATAAGACTTATATTGAAACCTACATGCTTTAGCTATGAGGCAGTCACTTACAAACATAACATTCGTGATTGAGGTAATGATCTTGTAACACAATTAGTAATCTGTACAATAACATATTGTTGCTCATAACTTTTGTACTCTCTTATTTGTTATTTGTTTGTGGGTTTTCTTGCTATCAGCTTCAGTATCTTGTAAGTACATAATCATTAATGAGACAATTAAATTAGTATTCCTGGATTTCTTTCACAGCATTACTAGGTATAAATATGTATCTCTGGGTATTACTAATAAGAACTATGTAAGAAAGAAAGAGTTAACTCTTCCAACACTTCCTCTAATAATGACTTGCCATAACTATGCTACTAATATTAATTTAAGGTCATCCTTTGCTCATCTATGCCATCTGATTAAATCTTATACATCTGATTGCTCAATTTTTGTGTTTTTTTTCAACTTAAAATCACTAAACATAGCAATGGACAGTTCCAAATATGAAGTATTTAAAGTATATAAGTATATGAAAATCTGGAAACAAAGTGATCCCTCGGAAGCATTAATCACAACAACATTACAAGAGAATTGCAGACTCGGTTTAATTGAGTCTGTACATGAGGGATAATGAATATGTGCAACATCTCTCACACCCCCTTGCACTGGCTTCAGCAGTACTCAATTCTAAACACTTAATAGTTCTGGCATAAATGATCCCGAAGGACCATAAAAATATAACAACACTGAAGTGAAGTACGAGGCAACTTTTTACAGCTGCCACACAGCACTTGAAACCCATTAGGGCCACCAGTATAGTCAGACCAGATTGCACACCCATGCAGTCCCAATCTGACCACCTAAACTGTTGCTGACCAATTCCTATTTTTCATCTTGATATTCCCAAAGCCGATGATGGTCAGTTAGCTGGACAAGTCTATATAACAAATACAGCATGACAAGGTTTACACAGTATAAAAAAATTGCACCAGTTAACTTAACCATCTGAGAAAATAGTCCATATGGGATATTTCATTTGTCAATCTGGCAGAAAACATGGCACAAAAAAATGCTAGAATTGTAAGAAACATACATCAGATTGCGTAACATTTTTGTACCACACAATCAGCCTGATTATTCACCCACACTGGAGAGATTTCTCAGATGATAGTGAAGAAAACATGATGAAATTCTAAATTATAACATTCTTTCTGAGGTAACAAAAAAAAACCCAAAAAAAAACAACACTCTTGTCTACTCTGTAACTTTCACTAGAACTGTTTTAATCACCACTTACAACAAATAAAACCTTTGTGGCGAATGAATTCCCAGAAATGGTTTCTTGAATATTAAATTACAAAGCAATTTTCATTTGTAAAACAGACATGTATAAATTATAGTCTGTCTTTTTAACAGGATATCACATTTTGATGCTCAATCTCAAACCATATTTACAGTGAAATCAAAATATCATCAATGAAAATAAAATAAAGTTTGTTATTAAATTTATGACAGCTTCAATAAAATAACCCCAACTTATTTAATTCATTAACAATAATAATATTAGTTATCTATATAAAAGCATAAATCAGAATGGTTTGAATGTACAAAAACCACACTGTATCAATGGTTTTCACTTACATTATTAGCGTCCGCGCCAAATTGTGACGCCCTTTATGGTATGCATTAAGATTTTTTTTTGGTACTAATGTCCCCAACATGTCATTGCATAAGGAGTTGTCCATATAAAATGTATTTCAGTCATCCCTATATTGATTATAAATATGAGGCTTATTAGTTGATCTTCTCTTATACATAAATTATATAGTCTTATACATTTATATGTATAAAATAGTCAACAAATTTCTTATATTTCTCATACATAATCAATCTATAGAAACAGGATGTATATTAATGTATCATTTCCATATCAGTAACATAACAAAAATTCAGCCTCACTTTATATATAATAATTTCATAGCAAAGATAGCTATCAGGGAATATTTATTGATCACTGACTCTCATCCCTTGTCAACTCTTCCCTGAAAACAAATTAAAAATCATAAACCTGATTTGCATCTATTGTATACAACAATAGCTTTATGTTGCAGACAATCTAAAACCAATTTTCATTATTGACATCAGTCTGTGGTTTTATAGCACATCCGTAATTTATTATGTGGCATATACCATTAAACAGAATGGCTGAATAAGCCACAGAGTTGTCTACCTTTTACAACAAATATTTCATACCACAAAATAAACTGGGATTATAGAACCATATTAACATTAATTAATGTTATAGCAGAAGGAATAAAAATAATGGTTAATGCTTCATTAGTATTGGCCAAAGAGTTCCAATTAAAATGTTCAAGGGCCACAACTCTTAATGAGCAGTAAAGCAAAAAAACTGATTATCTTACTTGAATGTAGCATTATTTTAATAAAGACAATAAAATTTGTATTAATTTTTAACAATTGAATAGAATCTTGTTATCAAACTTAAGTTCCATAATGTCAATCAGAATGTAATGGTAAAGTTTGATCAACATCTGGCGAAACTTCAGAGGACAAAATTGGCTGCCATTTTCACCATATGTTTTGTCTCTTCTTAATAAGGACATTTTTTTCTTTCATGAAATATCACTGAAAAAAATACTAGTGTATAAACAATTAACTCTTGTCTTCCCTGATAAAACTTTCATCAAAAATAGATCAGAATTAGCCTTGGCAATTACTGCTCTTATCAAAGTATCTGGGGGTATTATTGTTGGCTTATACCACAGACATGCAGGAACTCAAACATACTATCTTTCAAAGCTATAAACAAGATAGATATCTCAAAATTTCAATCAAAATCTAACACTGTGTAACATGGTTGATTCCTTCAATGATTTCAGTAAGTCATTTTTTCAAGAAAGAAACATTGCATTAAAAAAAATCCTAAAGAATTTTTTTGGATAAATTTTCTGATTTTAAAATCATTACAAAGATTTAGGTGAGCTATTTTTGTAACCTGCAATCAGAATTTCCTCCTTCATATTTAATTTGTTCCCTTGAGAAATAATTATCAGTATGTTGTCAGCGTGGTATAAGTAAGATACTCAATTCATCAATGATTCTTATATACATTTAGAAATATTTTGATGTTTCTGTAGATCATAATAGTATGTACATGTGTATCGTTTTATTCATCATTTCATTTGCATTAAGAAAAGGTCTGATTTCTGTCAATAACTAGGAAATGAGTGGCATCTACAACAAGAATGTTTTCAACAACATACACTTTGCAAATTTCAAGTGCATGCAAAAGGGAAAAACTTTTGAAAAGCCACTAAATATCACAAATATATAGCTCAACTTTTAATTTATTCAGCTTCATACCTTTTTCTTTCAAAAAAAGAAATAAAAAGAAGTGATTTCAGCATAAAGATTATAGTATATGAAAGTGAAGATCATTCTGCTATGTTTGATTCATAAAATAAAATTTGAAATTCACCAATGAAAGTTAACCATATTGCAGACTGGTATCCAACCTTGTTTTTGTCCTTTAGAACCTTAATTCTTAACCCACTGGAACCAAGAGTGATTAGCCTTTGCACTTCTACTCAGTCTGACAGTCTGAACTGGATCTATATTGTTGGTATCTCAATTCTTTTTATAATAAATTGTCTAACACTTCAAACAGACTATACAAAACATGGCAAATCCATTACACAAATTCAACAGGTTAAGGAGTCACAAGTTTTTTTATTCTATATCTAAAAAACAGTCAACATTTGCTACACATTTTGTCTGACCCCTTATTGTCTAGCCTTTATAATCAAATGATTTAAATCAACTGATCAATGGAAAAAAAATCATTTTCTTTCATTACTGCGATTACATCTGAATGTCAATTCTCAAGTGTCTATCAAGAAAATAGGATACAATGCCAAGCTTTCTGTTGATAGATTTTATTAAAACAAGTATTCCAAATCCTACTTCAGAAAATTTGATTATCTAGTCTAAATGAGTTCATTCCAAGGAGAAACACCACATTTCTCACAGATAAAACAATAGTCAATGGAAATGTAGAAAACAAAGCTGTTTGTAGGAAATGAAGATGAATGTCTATAGCATCTTACATTTAAGAGATATCAAGTCATTAATCAAGAGTGCCTTTGGTGATTTGGCTGATTATCAAACTTTAAAATGAGTGGAACTTATGCCCATAAATTGATAACAATGTGGATCAATTAGTTACAGTGCAGGTGGTGTGTGGAAGGACCATGTTTGGATGTGATTTCTCTCAATGAAATATACAGGTAAAGTCTACTCTTTTAGAACAAAAATGAGCTACATGAGTGTATAATATAAAAGTACAAATCAAAGACTCAACTCAAGAACTGTTACAGATTCAAATTTGACTTTCCTCAAAGCCCATATTTCACAATCAGGTTGCAGCACATGCAACTGGTTGCAACACATGCAACTACTTTTGAAAATATGAAAAAGAGAGTAGTAAAGAACAAGATTTCATAAATGGTCTATTACATTAAGTGATGTGTGTTTGATAGAAAAGATATGAGAGGAACATATACAAAGAAGTTACATAGCACAATAAATACTCCATTAAAGTAATATTCATCCTCTACATCTAAAGCATTACAAGATTTACCTAGATTTTTTACAGGACAAATGGGTGTATTTGTACAGGTAGAAAACAATTACTTGCTACATTTCTTACCTATTAATTTCCTTTACATTCAACAATAAAAAGGATTATAAATGTAGAAAATTAACAGTTCTGTGGACATAACTCTCAGTCTTTATTAACGAAAACTCAGGCAACTTCTTACAATGTGTTCTTATCAAATGAAAGTGACAATATAAAGCTATATGTTTAGTATAATAAAAGAGAATTCTCTCTCTCATATTTTTAGAGTTTGTATTCTATGCAATGAGGACTAAAAAGGGATTTAGAAAGAAATCAACACTGCAATCAAAGATGGACTGAATTTAGCCTAAATAGTTCAAATATTTATAAAAATAATCTTGAGATAAAAATTGACAAGTTATTGATTTTCTTCAAATATACCAACATAACACAACAAGAAGATTATTTTGATTTAAAGTTTGGTTGTAAATCAGGTTTCAGTCAGGTTAGGTTATTTCAATGATAGAATAATTATTTTAGTTATCAATTGTTGTAAATTCCTAATGTAAATAAATGGTTGATATTTTATTTGAAACAATGTAACTGACCTGTATGCATGATAAACATAATATTATATCAATACCTACTGAGGCAAAATAGTGCATTCAAAGATACTCCATTTTTTACAAATCATCAGAGATTAAAATTCAATTATGAGCACAATCTAATATTGTATCATCAGACCAATTATTACATCAATGTTGGCAAATCCAATATTGACCAAAGATAAACTTTCTAATGCCCTATACAAATCTAATTAAACTTTGATCTCTCTAATCAGCGAATAATCAACTTCACCCTAAATACCAATTATTGTCTGGTGATAAACCCTCCTTGATAAACTTGGTATTTAAATATCAGGGCTAATATTAGCTTTTATTTGATATCTGGTAAATATTTTCACTTTTAAATGTAATAATATTTGACCACTTTGATTGGTTTTGAAAGCCTAATTTACACTGATATAAAACTTCACATAAACAAGCTGTATCAATGAATTTCTATTCCCACTGTATGTATTATATAAATAGCTTGAAAAAAAAAGAAGATGAAATATATAACCCTATATATCCTGAAGAGTTATATGGAAACAAGTTGATTTTTTACATGTCACAAAAAACACTTTTAAAGGGACTGATGTATTATGATGCTCTTCACTCAAACTGGGTTGGAATCACACAAAAAGCCGGGTTTAAATTCAACTGTAGGGGACTGGCACCTAGTTGCCTTCGTTCAGTTATATATAACAGATATTACAGGAATTAGAAAGCTTAATGTAACCTGAATTCTACACAAGTACTGCATTGTTTTCTCCACTAGTCAGTGACAACTTCTTTAGACTTTTAGAATAAGGATAATGCATGGTTTTATAACAAACTGCCGCAACAAAAATCATATACATTGTACATCATGTTACAACTATAACTTCAAACTGACCACATGATAAATAGACTTTGACAGAACTCTCAATAATCATTATTAAAATCAAATATTTTTGCTCAGATCTAGATGAAAATCAACTGGCGATTTTTTTCTGCTGTTTTAATTCACATACTGCATTGAAATGTAACTGTATATAAATCAAGTATCAAACATGCAGAATATGCCAGTGGAAACATGGACTAATTATGACAACTTTGTTTGTCTGTTTTTGTAATTTTATAGTCAATTAGGAACATCTGGCTCTCTAAGAAACTGTTTTTCAGGCCTCCTCCACTCTCCCACTCCACCTGGACAATTATCAGAAGCGAGCAGCCTAATGTCTAATCTACAATAATGACCAGTTCCTGCAACAGGTTCTCTCAGAGAGCAAATTAAATAATGAACCCTGCTTCTTCAAAGGAATAGAGATGAATTCATATGGAACATGGCTTTTTATCACTTATTGGCAGTTTTCAATTATTTAAGTCAACAGTCAGATTCTTCCTCTAACATACATGTTTCTATCTTTTTATTGACCTTTAACCATAATTACATGTATCTTATAAAATGGACATGTCCTCCTTTGGTGATGTTTAAAACTACTTTTTATTCAAAATATCAAAAAATATTTTGCAGCCATCAGATATATAAATGTGCCGGCAAATTTTATTATGTTCTGGTGATATTAAAGGTTAAATGCAAGGTCATAATATCCCGTATGTCGTTCAGAGTTATTAAGTTTCCAATGGTCTTTGTTGTTTTGTCATTTATAATAGCTACAACATCATTGCCCTTTAACATGACATTGCAATACTGGATAGAGCAGCAAGTGCATAAATTAACTCAACTTTATATTAAATGCAGCAAAGAGAAAGCATAGCTCTCTAATGATTATAAATATGTATGTATGCTTTTTTCTATTTATAAAGAATATTAACACTCTCATGAAAGGCCAACAACACAACAATTATGGCAAGCCAACACAATTTTTATGAACACAACCATTGAGCATGAGGTTTGGTCAACACAACCTTTTGATTTAAGTTTTATCATAACTTACAACATGCAACTTAATTAAATTATATTTGATAAAACAGAAAATACTATACATATGTATAGTGTCATTATGCTAATAGATTTTTATTTCACCAAATATTTCCTACTTCCTAAGACTCTTCTAAATACTGTCATTTACCAGAAATGTGAAGAATTGTTACTATAAATAGAACAACAATAAAAGTCTTACCTCTGGGGAGACATTGAAGTTGATACTCGTTCGCCTCACAGACATCCCAGTTAAAACTCCACATTTTCTCTCTCCAGTGCAACACTTATTATTCCATCATTTTATGATAAAACCACACAAAAATCTCAAATATTTGTTTCCTCACTGATCACTTTTAAAGATTATGCTATATTTAACACAAAATATTCATGAAAATTGAAACAATTCTTAGAAAAGGCCTCTCAGACAATGTGTTAAGAATTACAAGATGACTACTTCTCAGTAACTTCTGTTTTCGCACAATTTTTTATTTTTACACTAAGAAAAAATATCATTAATCTGTCATCAAAAGAATGCCAAAGGCTGAAAAAGCAAATGTATAGAATTTCTTCAGTGGCATTCTGGTACTATCAACATATAATATTGTTTACAAATAGATTCCCCAATGTTTCCATATCACTGAAAAGACAGACTATGAAAACTGTGCATAGTTTACTCACAAGTTGAACAACATACACTGATGGTATCTCACATAAGCTTTCAAAATGTTCCTGGATCACTTTAAACAACAATTTTCACAAATGTTGCTGCTGTAATTGTTTTAAATTTAATTCTACTTAATTTTTTTTTCAAAAATCAAATCATACTCATTTTCCACTTCAAAAATCTAAAATAAAATAAAAATTGAAAATTAATTTTGAAAATTACATATTCTCACAATGTACTGTTTAAAAAAAAATCCTTCATTCAAAATTGAATTTTTTTTAAATCATGAACTCGCTCCTTTGTTTTCCTGTATTTTACCCACCACTTCATTAATGATTATGTGTGTAAATCTAAGCTAAACACCAATTTATAAGATAACAATGTGTTATAAAGTTTTATTACCCTCTGGCCCAGGTATTATCATTAAAGTTGTACGGCAAGAATTATTTACATAATCTATTGAATTTACTTAAATTTTATTTCACTTCGTATTGGAAATAAGCTGATAAGTATTTTTAACAAAAAGTGTAACTTAAGGCTATTGCTACAATCTAGGTTTATGGTGAAAAATATGATAATTCTAATTATGAAAATTTTATGTAAATTTATGCAAAAGTGTTTCCGGATGCCGGCCCTTTCACCCTGGAGTACTCACATCTACCAAACAAAAGGACAATGATTTGTTATTACATTTTACATAAAATATCATGATGATCATAAGAAAATTCCAAGTCAGCGCCCTAAATCAGTTAGTCATAGGAAACCCATTTAGAAAATGACCTTTTTATTAAAAGAAAATAATACCAGAAGGGAAATGATTCCTAATCTGAAAAGCCAGGGCTTGGGGTTCTCTAGCAGGCTGAAGAGCAGAGACCATGTGGGGGATAATGGGGGTGGGGTGGGTAGGGGAGGTGATTGGCAGTGCTCCAATATCTCTCCCCATTTTTGTAAAAACTAATAATTAAAGGCAAAGATAACAAAAAACTCAAAATTAAGGCAATCTAAATTATATTAATTAGGTTTTCTATCACCTTAAAGTGAAAAAAAATATAAATCAGAACCAGGAAGACAAACTACTTATTAAAATCATGTTGTCATAACACAGACACTTTAATAACTCCTTGAGATAACAACTCACATAAATCATGATGTATGTAAAGTTTATCTAAGGAAAAAACAGATTGATAGTTCCTTGCATTTAACAGCTTAAGACAGGACTGTTTTAACATATTTTCCTGCTATAAATTCCTCAAAATCCACTACCAATGTATCTATGACTTTATCCTTATGTTATTGACTTAATGTCCTTCTAAAGATAATTATAATTCATTATATGGGGGGACACATGTTTGATTACACTTTGATAAAAAATCTTCTTTGATGAAAAATCTTCTTCCTTAATTCCTTCTATCAATACAATTAAACCACCAACCCATGTCCCTGCCCACTAGTTATCTCCCATAGTGTGATACACTTAATCAACATAACACAATAAATCTCACATAATAATTATTTTTACTTTGACTGTTAAATCTTTAATTTCCAATTAAATCAAAGTTTGAAACTTATTACTATTAAGTCTTCTTTTTTTCTTTGGAAACCTAACAATCAGTAATTCATTATCAAAGATTTTGCCATGTAACCATTTAGTGCATATTAAATAATTTTCCACATTTCCCTATTTTCTATGCTGAAATCCAATGCCCCAAAATTATTATAAAAATCCGCCAAAACTTTACTGAATAAAATATCCAAAAATCCACCTCATCAAAACCTCCATATCAAAAATCAACTAGAGTGATATAATTCCCATTAACTATTGATGAGATGAGAACAAAATAGATTCCAGTATGAATAGGACAGTTTTTTGTATCATAATCCAGTTCATCTGCTGGATACAGAAACAGAGAGAGAAAATACTCCCTACATAATCATTTGTAGGAGTAAAAACTGATCTCACATCATTACATTGGTAACTATCATTTACTGAACATACCTTGAACCATTATGATAATAAGCTCAGAGATGATTCAAAATAAGAATCTGATATATATAGAGGATATTCAATTTTTTTCTATAAATACATGATTTATTTTCATCGAGTGGTATGAAAATAAATATTTCATGAGTGGCGGTAGCCACGAGTGAAATATGGTAATTTTCCTGCCACAATTAATTTTAAGATGAAAATAAATCATATATTTATAGAAAGAACTTGAATTTTCTGTTTATTATATACATTTTTCTCTTTTTTTTAAATTAAAATGTAAAAGACTTTTCCTTAAATTTTGTGTACTGGCAGAATTTAAAAGAAAGTAGTCCGGCAAGACACCAGTGAAAATACGGAAAATATGTTTCACTGCAGTGAAAAATATATTTTTACAGTGAAAATACGGAAAATGAAAATACGCATTTTATTTCATCAATATTTCTCAATATTTCATTTATAAGTATATAATAAATATATATATATATATTTTTACTTATACATGATACAAAATTAGTTTATTCCAAGTTAAACCCCCTTCCCTGATGAGTTTCAATAACAGATGAAGATTCAATTTCAGGGCTCTACATACGGTATATTTTTACGTGGATATTATAACAGAGTACTTTTAATTTGCGCAACATTCTTCTTTAAAATAAAGCCTGCATAAACGGTGAAATAATATTGCTGAGTTTTCAATGCTGTAATAACCAGTGTCAGATGTCTTTAAAATGAAAAGAAATGTGCCACTGACTATGCAGGGTTCTGGATTATTGCACACAGCACAGGTATATTTTAACCTATATTCTCCTTTGACCTTTAGGTGTGACCTTGACCTGTAACATTAAATCAAGTAAAACTAAAATCCCTACATGCATGTAGAAGACATGCTCTGGACTAAAATTAACGCTACCTGTCTGTCAACTTGCCATGGGCATTCAGCTTTTTATTTTGAAAGGGCAATGGTTTTGCTGAATAATCATCGAGGGATGTCTTTAAAATAAAAATAAATAGATGTACCAATAAGTATATTGTTATGAAATTTGAAACTGATCTTTTACTAGAAGAGTATTCTTTTAGGATGGTAAATCTGGACAATATTTCTAAGCTGGTTAAAATGTTTATGTTAACTTTTACTCATTTTTGTTGTAAAACAATTGTCATTAACAGTCCAGAATATTGGCACAGCTCAGTTATTTTTAGATTATGAGCATACCTCATTCCAAATTTGGAAAGGTCGCGCAGACAAAGGTCGCGCGACACTTAAGGTCGCGCAATAGGAAAGGTCGCGCAGAATCAGCTTTCCCAGGCATGCTAGTTCCAAATATGGAGAGGTCGCGCAATAAGAGGTCGCGCAGTCTAAAAGTACAAGGTTTAAGTTATTTTTAGCCCTTCAGCATCTCAATTGTTGTTAACAAAGCATAATTTGGTCATATCAGATTTTATGAATGGGATTCCTTACTCACAGCTTTATCTATGTACAGGTTACTTGGTTCAAATGTTGAGCTGTATGTTGTAAAGCTGGAGAGATTATATTTCTGTTGTTTAAGGAATTATCAGTCAGTATAAGTTTATAGAAATGTCAATCAGTAGTAAGTGTATTGGTCTTATAAGCCATATATAGTACATATATCTTTATTACTGCAAGTATATTTTGCACTATTAAGATGCATTATTGGACAGATAATTATTATCCTATTGAGTGTTCAAACATGTAAATTTATATAACTATTATGTATTTTTGTACTAATGTTTGTATTGTACAACAGTCTGTATACCTGAACCAGTTGCAGGCCATTTTGAACATTGTTAAGGCATTGTCAGCATTTTAAAAGGTCGCGCAACATTCAGGTCGCGCAATGAGTTGTGTGCAAAACTGGAGAGGTCGCGCAATAAGAGGTCGCGCAACGGTCTACTTTTGCACACCACCCTAGCTGCGCAAACAGAAGGGTATATAAGCTGGGAACTTTTCTAGCCGAGTTAGTTTTTGGAGTTTTTGGAGTTTTTGAGGAGTTTTGGAGTGAGTTGGAGTTGGTTGAGTTGAGTTAGTTAGTAATTGCAGAAATGTATTTGTTGAAGTTGTTAAGGATTTTACTTTGGTTTTGACTGTTGATAGAGAATAAAATGATGCATTATTTTGATTTACTGCAATAAATATAATCCTGCTTTCACTTGGACTTGACTTGTTCATTTTACCAGCATAGAGAAATGGTTTACTTTTAAGCGAAAAAAGTGAATAAACAAAGCTTTTCACAAAAGTGAAATGATTTCGTAACACTGGTGGCAGCGGTGGGATAAGAACTTTAACATGCTTCAGCGCAGGGATAAAGACTTTGAAATTTTCTACTTTTGAGTGTAATGGACTTACAAAATGGAAAAGGAATTAGAATCATTGCGTCAGACTGTTTCTTTGTGCTGTTTAGAAATAGGAAATATCTCCAAAGAACTAGTTAGTCATAGTGAAAATCTAACAAGTGCATTTAGTGATTTTTGTAACAAAGTGAATGAAATTTTAGAAATGAAAAATAATGAAATCAGTGAATTAAAATCATATAATGCAAAATTACGTGCTTCTATGTTAGACGATGACACTCAGGTTTTAGAAGAAAGTCAGTAATATGGGACCTAAGAAATCTGCTAGATCTGCATCAGCATCACGTCTTGAAAATTCAGAACTTACAATGGATTTACGTCAACAACTTTCCAGAAAAATTGATGAAAATGATGATTTACAAGCTAATTTAACTGATGCATTGGCAAATATTGAGAAATTAAATGAAACTGTCAAAATTTTACAAAGTGAAAAAGTTGGATTACAAGAAATTATAGAAAGTGAAAATGAACAATTTCGAAGAGATAAGGAAAATTTGAACAGTCTATATCATACAACTCAGATGAATAGAGACAGACAAATCCAAGTATTGACAAATGAAATTGATGAATTACAAAATATTTTACAATCAAGAGATGTTGAACTTAGTCGCCTGCAGAACATTGCATTACGAGAAAGTAACCAAAGAACTTCTCGGGATTATAATGTTCCACTACCAAACCAGGTTCCCTGTACGAAAATTCTGAGCCAATTCTGTACAGACTCTGTACCAACTCTGGTTGTTATAGGGGCAGATTTTCATTTTTCTGTACAGAGTTGACACCCACCAAATCGGCCTAGGAAATAGGTGATTTTCTGTGCAGAATTAAACAGAATCAAAAAGTTTTCTGTACAGAAATTTTTTTCACACAGATATTTTACTCTTAGTTATTTTTACAAGACAGAATTTCAATACTTAGAAAAAAATTGAGGCAGAATTAACATTGACACACAGAATTTTAACACTTTAGATAAATCTTGAGACAGAATTTACCTTTATAGCCAGAATTTCACTCTTGAGTTAATCTCAAGAGTAGTAGATATTCTGTAATATCAGGTGTAACCCCCATGTAACCCCTGTTGGTCATTCAAATCCTCACAGTCTCAGGCTGCCACGTGAGGTTTTATTACACAAAGTGCCTTCATATTGGCAAAGATTATGTTTTGCTTAGTTTATTTTTCTAATGATAAGTTAACAAGTTAGTTGTTGTGCAGAGCAATCGTGTAGAGACTTGAAATTCTCAGATTAAGGGACCAAAGAGGAATTATGATGGAATTATAATCAAAACCAGAGGTAAGATTTTGCAATGTTTTCTTTGAATTTTTGGGTGGTATGCCACTATAGATAAAAGAAATTATTTATACATCTTTTGATAGTCTGTGGATTATCTATATGAGTTAATTTTACTCTGATTTGAGACAAACCACTATGGTTCTAATGAGTATAAAATTGCACTGAGGTCAAAGCTGGGACAGTGAAATTATTAGTTCATAAATTGCTTTTTGATCAGTTGATAGGTCAAGATCTATTTTTTTTTAATTTCATATCTTTCTCTTTTATGCAATAAATAGTTTGGCTTTTTGTTTTGCTATTCTATAATTCAATTCATTTAGTTTATATTAATCAATTCAAAACTCCTGGCAATTGTGTTACTATTTTAAGTTAAGTTGCAACTTACATGTGTAGTTTTGTAACACAAGCTTTGGTCAGGGATGATATATGTAAACAGTTTTGCTAGTCAGTGACTTTGATGTTACTGGGTGCAAATAAACTTAGGTATACAGGGATACAATTGTAACTGTTTTATATACACATTGAAATATTTCGCAAATTTTGCATATCATTTAATAATAGAACGAACATAATTCAAATTCCTTTTTTTCACTCTTCAGATTATGTCAGGATGTGTGGTGCAAAGACAGAGACAAGCCATTTAGTCCTGATGACAGCGCCCTCAACAAGGCCATTACTCGTTGGATAGACTACTCCAGGAAAGAAATGAATAAAAATTGTTAATTGAAATTAATAAATAATAAATGTTCAAAAGGAAAATTGATTTTGTTTTTTGCCAAAAAAGAAAATCTGTACAGAATATTTTCTGTACAGAATTTTTTCTGTGCAGAATTCCCTTTCATATATTTTCTATGGACAGGGCTAATTCTGTACAGAATATGAAGAAGCCCAGATTTTTTTCTGCCCAGATTTTTTTTCTGCCCAGATTTTTTTTTTCTGCCCAGATTTTTTTCTGCCCAGAAAATATTCGGCTTAATTTAAATATTTCAGAAAAAATCTGTACAGATTTTGTTCTTTATCCTTATTGCTAAAATCTATTTATAGAATTCTGGTTCAACTTTGTTTCATTTAACCAGATTTTTTTCTGTACAGACTCTGTACAGACTTTTCTAAATAAAGTCTGTACCGATTCTGTCTGGATTCTGCCCAGACTTTTTCGTACAGGTCTTTTTGATGGTAAAACGTCATACACCGCATTCATACGTCAATTTGCTGTGTTGGCTGAAACATGCCAATGGAGTGATAAAGAGAGGGCATTTCGCTTGCTGAATAGTCTGAGGGATGATGCAGCAGAGTTTGTATTCAACCAGGTCAGTCCTGAAACTCAACAATCTTACACACAGCTTGAGCAATGTCTAGCAGCAAGATTTGTAGAAAGACGTTCTACTGCCTCTTATCTGATGGAGCTCGAAAATGTCAAGCTTCACTCAAGGGAAAAACTCGTGGAGTATGTTGCAGATATAAAGCGTCTGGTTCGAAAGGGCTACCCAACTGCAGATGATCATACTATTGGTACAATTTGTTTACGGCATTTTATTAGAGGTCTGGGTGACTCCCAGATGGCTCTGGCTATAGGGATGAAGGATCCGACCAGTATCGAAAATGCACGCGAGATTCTGGAGACGTACTATAGTTTGAAGGATGAAACTAAGGCAAACACCAAAGTTCGAATGGTTCGTCAAGGGAACAACAATGTTTCTCAAGAGCAGTTTTTGTCTTTCAAGAAAGAAATAGATAAAAAATTTGATGAGATTCTGTCTGTCATTAAAAAGCAAGATATGCAGCCAGAAAAATTCAAAAGAAGGGATTTATCTACTGTTGAGTGTTATAAGTGTCATAATTTAGGTCATTATGCACGTGATTGCACGAGTCAGCAGAGTGATAAAAATAAAGCGGAAAACTAGGTGGGACTAAGGCAGACGGCCTTGCGTTAGTCCAAAATCATAGTGAAAAAGTGATAAAAATTCATTTTAATGATACCTGCAATGGATTATCTTTGTTATTACCTGTGAAATTTGGTGATATCAGTGCAAATTTAGTAGTAGATACTGGAGCAGTTGTTACTATTGTTTCTTCTAATATCTATCATAGTGTGCCTTCTGATATTCGTCCATCATTGGAGAAAATTGATCCAAATTTTAAGCTTGAAGTTGCAAATGAAGGGTATCTCCCTATTTTAGGTAAAACTGTGATGAGTTTTAAAATTCATAAGGATATATTTAAGTTCAATGTGTTTATTGCACCAATTCAAGAAGATGGTCTTTTAGGTCTTGATTTTCTACAAGAAAATAATTTTGTGTTAAGTGCAGAAAATGGTTTGCGTCTAAATGGAAAGAAGTATCCTACGTTGATGGAATCTTCAGTTTTCAAAGTGATGCGTGTCAAAAGTACAAAGTCAGTCATTGTACCAGCAAATAGTGAAGTGATAATAGAAGGAAGTTGTTCTGGCGGCAAAATTGATACCGAGTTTGGAATTGTTACGCCATTAAAAAAAGGTGATGATAGTGAAAATAGCTTAATTGTTGGCCATACGCTGGTCAACCCTCATTCTAAAAATGGTTGTGTTCCAATTCGTTTAATGAATATTAGCAATGAAAATGTAGAAATTGAAGCTAATACTACTCTTGGATATATTGAGAATGCTGAAATAGTTAGTTTTTGTGAGAAAAATGAGTGTTTTGTTAATGAAAAGTGTGACTCAAAGCTTCCATCTCATTTAAATGAGCTTTATGAAAATTCAGTGAAAAATCTTAATTATGATCAAAGAGTGAAACTTAAGAATCTTTTGATTAAGCATTCAAATGTGTTTGCAAAGTCACCAAATGATTTCGGTCGTACATCTGTAATAAAGCACAACATCAATACTGGGGCAGCAAAGCCTATTAAGCAACGCCCTAGGCGCCCACCAAAAGCTTTCGCAAATGAAGAAGAGAAAATAATTAAAGATCAGTTAGCGGCCAATGTTATTCAGGAAAGTAATTCTCCTTGGGCGTCTCCATTAGTATATGTCAGGAAACGTGATGGAACAACACGACCTTGTGTGGATTATCGTCAGCTTAACAACGTAACAGAAAAAGATGCATACCCCTTACCTAATATTAGTGATTGTTTGGAAAGTTTAGGGGGATCATCATATTTTTCGTGCTTGGATATTTTGTCAGCCTATTATCAGATTGAAGTTGATGAGGCTGATCGACCAAAGACAGCCTTCACTACAAAATTCGGTTTATTTGAATATTTGGTAATGCCGTTCGGATTATGTAATGCACCGTCAACCTTCCAACGATGTATGGAATTAGTAATGAGAGGTCTTCAGTGGGAAATTTTGCTGATATACCTTGATGATTTGATTATTTTTGGCCGCACATTTGAAGAACATTTAGATAGGCTTGATACAGTTTTAACGCGTTTGTGTGAGTGTGGAATGAAACTGAAGCCAAGCAAATGTTTTCTGTTAAAAACTGAAGTGTCATTCTTAGGACATGTAGTTAGTAAGGAGGGAATAAGCCCTCAAAAGTCTAAAGTTAGTTGTATTGCAAATTGGGAAAGGCCGTACGATTTAACAACTCTGCGATCCTTTCTTGGTTTTTGTTCATACTACAGGATATATATTCGTGATTTTTCCACAAGAGCTAGGCCATTAAATAGGTTGTTGGAGGCCGGACAACCATTCGAATGGTCTGATGAATGTCAGAAAAGTTTCGACGATTTACGCAGTGCATTGACTGGTGATGAAGTCATGGCATACCCTCAAGATGATGGATTATTCATACTTGATTGCGATGCGTCGAATTTCGGTATAGGAGGAGTTTTGTCACAAATGCAGTTTAGTGAAAAACTTGGACAGTGTATTGAGAAGCCAATAGCATATGCGAGCAAAAGCTTGAATAAGGCTCAAAGACGCTATTGTGTAACACGTCGGGAACTGTTGGCAGTTGTTACATTTGTTACTATGTTTAAACAGTATTTGTTAGGACGTTCGTTCTTAGTGAGAAGTGATCATTCTTCATTAAGATGGATTATGTCCTTCAAAGAACCAGAAAATCAGATGGCTAGATGGCTTGAAGTGCTATCACAATATGACTTTAAGCTAGAGCATCGCAAGGGAACTAAGCATGCAAATGCTGACTTTTTGTCGAGGATTCCGTGTGACCCTTGTTCGTGTACTTGTTATAGTGGTCACTCTATTCTAAGTGAGCTTCCGTGTGGAGGTTGTAAAGAATGTGTGAAAAAGCATGAACAGTGGTCGGAACTTGCAGATTTTGATGATGTGGTTCCACTGGTGTCTAAGAAAGTCAAGCGAGTCAGAGGAAAAGGTGTTCCTGCCGACTTAATTAGGGACTGTTCTTCATCAGTGCTGAATTTTCTGTTTGTTTTTGCGTTGTATCTGGGAGCGTTTCTCAGGCAAATTGAACAGAAATTTCGTGGTTGTGAGAAATTTGTTTCTGTGAGAAGACTTAGGGCAACGGAGGAGAAACGTGCGCCTAAGTCTGGTGCTGCGGATAACATTGATTTAAGTGATGCCACCAAAGAGAAGGATATGGCACAGACATCACATGCAGGAGGTCTGTACCCAAATGGTGACATTTCTTCTGAAAAAGTGTATAAGTTCTCAAATTGGGTAGGTTCGTATACCACAAGTGAACTTATAAAAATGCAGAAAGAAGACAGTGATATAGGCAAAATCTTATTTTGGCTGTCTAGTTCTGATATTAGACCGCCACGTGACAAAGTTGCCGCTGAAAGCCCAGCGACAAGAAGTTTATGGTTGCAGTGGTCTCAGTTGTATCTTAAAGATGGAATTTTGTTTAGGAAGTTTATTCAAACAGATAATGTTACCAGTTATGATCAACTTGTGTTACCATCACTTTTACGTAATCAAGTTATTAAAGCTTCACATAATGCTATTCTATCTGGACATTTAGGGGTCAAGAAAACACTGGCAAAAATAAAAATGAACTTTTACTGGTATAAAATGTCATCTTCTGTGAAACTATGGATTAAACAATGTGCTTTCTGTGGAGCCAGAAAGAAACCAAATAAGAAAGCTAAGGCACCATTACAGGAATATTATGTTGGGTTTCCTATGGACAGAGTTTCAACAGATATTTTGGGTCCGTTTCCCATTTCAGAGAGCAAAAATAGGTACATTTTAGTCGTTTTGGACAATTTTACGAAATATGTTGAATGTTACGCTATACCAGACCAACGTGCTGAAACAGTTGCAAATAAGATAGTGTTCGAGTATTTCTGTAGATTTGGATTACCGCTGGACTTACATTCAGATCAAGGAAAGAATTTTCAGTCTGAATTATTTAGACAAATGTGTTGTTTACTAGAAATAAATCAAACAAGATGTACACCATACAGAGCATCTTCTAATGGTATGGTGGAACGCTTTAATCAGTCATTGCTTAACCTTATTACTACTTATGTGAATAAAGAACAGACAAATTGGGATTTGTACTTGCCCATAATGACTAGTGCCTACAGATCAAGTGTCCATGAAAGTACTCAATATACACCTAACATGTTAATGTTTGGAAGAGAGTTTAACTTACCAGTAAATTTTCTAGTAGGACATTCTTGTCAGTCTGAAAACTTTGAGAATTATACTGACTATGTAGTTGGTTTAAATGAGAAATTTTCAAGGATATACAGTATTGTTCGAGAGAATTTGAGTAAATCTTCACAAAGACAAAAACGTGACTATGATACAAGAATTTCCATGAATAATTATAATGTTGGGGATGTTGTTTACTGTCTTGATTCATCAAGAATTGTCGGGAAAAGTCCTAAGTTAAAGGCTGAAGTTTGGAAGGGACCATTTGTAATAACACGAAAAATCAGTGACTTGTTATTTGAAATAACAGGATCCTCAAAATCAAAACCAAAAATTGTCCATCATGACAGGCTTAAGAAATATCAGTGTACAACTATACCACAATGGGTTGTAGGCCTGCAAAAACAGCTTACAACAACTAAAACATTAAAAAAGAACACCACTTTATTTACACCAATAAATAACAATAAGGAGGTCAGTCCCCGGAGAGGAGAAAGATGCAGGAGACATCCAGACAGGCTTTGTTATGATAACCTAAAGTAGAATGTCAAACCTAGAATTTTGCAACCCTGGAATTGAGTCACAGGTTTGGGTCAGCTTATATAAAAGGGTAATGACAGCCCACGAAAGTATTTGCAAATGTGCTTTGGTTCCATTTTAAACTGTAATTATATTGTTTGAATTCTTTAAAAATTAAATAGTGCAGCTTGCATTCAAGACTATCAAAGAACTTTAACTTCGCACATTCAAAAAGAAATTAAACATATTCAAACAGAAAAAAAACAAGCAATGAGTGACTTTCTAAAATGTCTTACTGAACTTAACAAAAGTGTGTTGGAGATTGTGAATTAAATTGAAGAGACAGGGAAAACTGTTATGGGATTTTATCTAATTGAACAGTAGAATACTTATGTTTTATATTTCATAAAAATCCATAATGCTTATTTGTTAATTTGTTTAGTTTTGCTTATGTTTAATCTGCATAATATCATATAACACTTAGTAGTTTTTCACATGTATTGTTTAGTAACACTTAGTAGTTTTTCACATGTATTGTTTAGTACCAATATTATTCTTTTATTTTTATTTCAATTTCACTTAACAAGAGTTTTCAAGGTTTGCTTCAAATTTAAAAACTTAACATGTGTAAATTAATTGGTTTGCTTCCGGAGTAAGCAAAGTCCAAAGGTGGGAGAGTGTTATGAAATTTGAAACTGATCTTTTACTAGAAGAGTATTCTTTTAGGATGGTAAATCTGGACAATATTTCTAAGCTGGTTAAAATGTTTATGTTAACTTTTACTCATTTTTGTTGTAAAACAATTGAGTCATTAACAGTCCAGAATATTGGCACAGCTCAGTTATTTTTAGATTATGAGCATACCTCATTCCAAATTTGGAAAGGTCGCGCAGACAAAGGTCGCGCGACACTTAAGGTCGCGCAATAGGAAAGGTCGCGCAGAATCAGCTTTCCCAGGCATGCTAGTTCCAAATATGGAGAGGTCGCGCAATAAGAGGTCGCGCAGTCTAAAAGTACAAGGTTTAAGTTATTTTTAGCCCTTCAGCATCTCAATTGTTGTTAACAAAGCATAATTTGGTCATATCAGATTTTATGAATGGGATTCCTTACTCACAGCTTTATCTATGTACAGGTTACTTGGTTCAAATGTTGAGCTGTATGTTGTAAAGCTGGAGAGATTATATTTCTGTTGTTTAATGAATTATCAGTCAGTATTATAAGTTTATAGAAATGTCAATCAGTAGTAAGTGTATTGGTCTTATAAGCCATATATAGTACATATATCTTTATTACTGCAAGTATATTTTGCACTATTAAGATGCATTATTGGACAGATAATTATTATCCTATTGAGTGTTCAAACATGTAAATTTATATAACTATTATGTATTTTTGTACTAATGTTTGTATTGTACAACAGTCTGTATACCTGAACCAGTTGCAGGCCATTTTGAACATTGTTAAGGCATTGTCAGCATTTTAAAAGGTCGCGCAACATTCAGGTCGCGCAATGAGTTGTGTGCAAAACTGGAGAGGTCGCGCAATAAGAGGTCGCGCAACAGTCTACTTTTGCACACCACCCTAGCTGCGCAAACAGAAGGGTATATAAGCTGGGAACTTTTCTAGCTGAGTTAGTTTTTGGGAGTTTTTGGAGTTTTTGAGGAGTTTTGGAGTGAGTTGGAGTTGGTTGAGTTGAGTTAGTTAGTAATTGCAGAAATGTATTTGTTGAAGTTGTTAAGGATTTTACTTTGGTTTTGACTGTTGATAGAGAATAAAATGATGCATTATTTTGATTTACTGCAATAAATATAATCCTGCTTTCACTTGGACTTGACTTGTTCATTTTACCAGCATAGAGAAATGGTTTACTTTTAAGCGAAAAGAGTGAATAAACAAAGCTTTTCACAAAGTGAAAGGTTTTCGTAACAATATTTAAGATGGAAAAATTGATTAGGATGGAATGATTGTAAATTTGTTCAACTTATATTTCTTTTCCCATTAGAATCACAATTAGCCAAAATCAAATTGAAAAATTATTTATAATCAATAGTAGATTCCTATATGAATCCCTACGTGTAAAAGCTGTAAAATTTTGGTAAGGCTACTGATTTTTAATGATGATATAGGTTGCATAAATTATATTTCTTATGTTGGTATATTCAATTAAGATATATCAACTATATATATGATTAGAGAGTGACCCAAGGTCATCAACAACAAATTGAACAAACACATTTAGAATAGTATATCCCATCTTTCTCAGCAATCTATTATATTTATTGCATTCAAGCAACATATAATTGAGAGATGATGAATTTATAGCGAGTAATTCTTATTTCCTCACAAATCAGACATTTTCTTACCTCATTAATATTCATGAAAGATTATCAGACAAGCTAGTAAATTCTCCGCCTTGTGACAAAAATGGCTGTTCAATCAATCATTCAAACAATCATTTATTCTAAATTAACATAAGATTCCTTCACTGAAGAATCACCATCCAATCAAAGAACATAATCTTTTTTCTATGACTACAAACAATACTAAAGTAACTTTGATTTTGCAAATCATTCAATAAAATGATTATCTGGTACAGAAATCAAAACAATATATCTGATATTTTCTGTTTCATTTCCATATTTTTAATGTTTATCAACTTAAAAATGCAAATGCAAAAAAGCAGCTGTCCAGGGAGCTGGGCATTCCACTTTTCTCAGTGCTAGATAGTAAACTGCACTTTGATTGAATGACCAATGTCAAGGTTTGCTATTAAAGGTACCAGTGGCCTTGACCTTTTGACCTGAAAATTGGTGTAACAGGTAGAACACAACAAGGTGCATCCCAATAATTATGAAGTTTCAAAGTACATGTAATTATTATTGATAATATTAAAGTTATTGACCATACAAGAAAACTTGACTAATTGATTAACCTAAAAGAGTTAAACCATACACAGATGTATTTTTCTCTGAAAAATCAATCTCTAAAGTTCTTGTTTGGCTTTCGGAATGAAGACTGACCACAAATTGAACTAGAAGATTTAATTAAATAATCCACTGATGTCAATAAAGCTTATACAGAATTATCCAAAGCAGACTATAAACATACAGCAAATCATCCTAAATATCCTATTTCTAATTACCCTCACAGCTTAACTACAGTCATATGGCTCATTTCATTAAAGAACCATTAGAAAAAGCTAAACACCAGTCTATTTATATACCTTTGAACTCAGCTGGAACATTTCTCACCCAACTTACTGTTTTCACATTTAACTCCTTTTTGTTAATTATTCACCACCAGTCCACCAAGGTTAGCTGACCTTTTTGATGAAAAACATTGAAAAAAAACCAAAAACATCCTTGGTCATTTACCTGACGAATTTCTACAATTGTCTTTCTAAAGCTTTCATTTTTAAGGATATCTGGAGGAAAATTTAAGATTCATCAGCCAAACGTATAGAGGCTGGTCAGACAGCAGGGATGTGCCCTACTTTGAAATTAGTTCATGACTTTCAATAACAATACAAAAGCTACCAAAGTGCCTGGTCAGACAACACAGAATGAATTAAAGTCTTTTTTCTTGCCAGAGAAATCTAAAATCGAGTTTTGTGAATCAGAATGAAACATATGTTACTACTTTTTATTTGTTTGAGTCGTAAGACCAAACAAATAATGGTAGCCATCTTTCAGACCCTGATACTCTTATTTGCAAAATCCGAAAGTAGTCCAAACTCCTCGAAGTGGTTACTTTCCTTTATAAGTACACTAACACCGAAAAATTAAGGGGAGATCACTGTGTAAAGATTGTCAAATGACAGTCGCATTAATAAGGGTTACAAATAATGTGGTTTTCTTCAGTCTATTATCTAATAACTTCCCCGTCGAGGGGTTACAGGCTCATTTAGGAAGCGAGAGGTCTGGAGTTCAAATCCCAGGCAACTCATGTTTTTTTATTTTATTTATTTTTTTTTAAATTGTTAAAGCCAAATAAACATTCAATTGAATATCAGTGTTGCAATTAGCCTTATAGCCAATTTACTACAGTTATAACACTGGAAACAGCATTGCTGGCACTATATAAAACAAAAAGGTTTATAATCTCACAACCTTCACCTTTCTGACATTCTGAGACCCAAACAAATTCAGCGCCCTGTGCTTTGATTTCTTTTCAGCTTTTTTTTCCATCATGCTCTTTCTTCTACCTAAATGACACCAATTCTAGATGAATAGTGTAAAAGTATACACATACATACATTATACTGTATATAATTATATTAAAGAGAACATATCTTAATTTCACAAACCATTTTAATTTAGCTTCTTAATCTAATTTTTATAATGGAAACATTCAAGATAACAAATTATTTATCAGCAATAATTATATGTTCTTTTCAATTGTGATGATTGGAAAAAATGAGGATAATTAAGCTATTTGGAATGGGTCCGTTTGACTCCTGATAAAAATGAAAAGGCCTGGCTTAGGATGTGCCAGCTGGTCTGGATCTATACTGGTAACTAAGGCTAAACCATTTCAGTTCAAGCAAGATAAGGGTTAATTCACATCTCAAATGCTTCAACTGCATTGATTATCATGATTTTCATGAAGTTTAAAAATCAATGCAACAGACATAACGGCTAAAACTATACATTATCATGAAAATGGAATACGCAGCAGACTATAAAAATACAGATATAAGCATCTTTATTTGCATGCCTTGACTTTCCCTCTTCATCATTGTGCAATATTTTAACAACTATCAGCCTATTTTGTTATGTTAAGGCCAAAAATAAAATATTGTTTGTTTATGATATCCAATCAAAATCTGTGGATTTGCAGTATTTGTCTGCAATGTATATTAAGGATCAGTTTCACAGGCAATATGCATGGACAGAATATAGGTTTGTAGAAAGTTTTCGAGTTTCCAATGTATTGCACGTTCATCAAGCCAGTAAAACAGTTTCAATGTCTTATAATATTTTAAACAATATAAGTAACAAAAATAACTAGAACTGCCACTATCATGGCGTGAATACCCCCGCATACCACTTTGTCAGAATCAACAGTGGCCATTTAGAGCTCAAGGACAACCTCCCTGCCAAATCTGAGGTTACTAAGCCAGTGCATTGCTAAGTTATGTATTCTACATGCTTCAAATGTGAAAATGTCAAAATCAATACATTGCGGACAGGACATTCTTTAGCAATTAAGAAGAAAAGCTTTTTTTTGTCAAGGTCCCTGTGACCTTGACCTTTGACCCAGTGACCTCAAAATCAATAGGGGTCACCTTATAGTCATGATCAACATCCATGCCAAATATGAAGACTGTGGGTCAAAGGAATCTTAAGTTAATGGGTGGAAAAACTTTTTGAAGTAAAAGTCCCTATGACCTTGACCTTTGATCCAGTGACCTCAAAATCAAAAGGGGTCATCTACTAATCATGATCAACATCCATGCCAAATATGAAGACTGTGGGTCAAAGGAATCTAAAGTTATTGGGCAGACAAACTTTTTGAAGTCAAAGTCCCTGTGACCTTGACCTTTGACCTGGTGACCTCAAAATCAATAGGGGTCATCTACTTATCATGACTAACCTCCATGCCAAATATGAAGACTGTGGGTCAAAGGAATCTTAAGTTATAGGGCGGACAAGCTTTTTGAAGTCAAGGCCCCTGTGACCTTGACCTTTGACCTGGTGACCTCAAAGTCAATAGGGGTCATCTACTTATCATGACTAACCTCCATGCCAAATATGAAGACTGTGGGTCAAAGGAATCTTAAGTTATTGGGCGGACAAGCTTTTTGAAGTCAAGGCCCCTGTGACCTTGACCTTTGACCTGGTGACCTCAAAGTCAATAGGGGTCATCTACTTATCATGACTAACCTCCATGCCAAATATGAAGACTGTGGGTCAAAGGAATCTTAAGTTATTGGGCGGACAAGCTTTTTGAAGTCAAGGCCCCTGTGACCTTGACCTTTGACCTGGTGACCTCAAAGTCAATAGGGGTCATCTACTAATCATGACTTGCCTCCATGCCAAATATGAAGACTGTAGGTCAAAGGAATCTTAAGTTATTGGGCGGACAAGCTTTTTGAAGTCAAGGCCCCTGTGACCTTGACCTTTGACCTCAAAATCAATAGGGGTCATCTACTAATCATGACTTACCTCCATGCCAAATATGAAGACTGTGGGTCAAAGGAATCTTAAGTTATTGGGCGGACAAACTTTTTGAAGTCAAGGCCCCTGTGACCTTGACCTTTGACCTAGTGACCTCAAAATCAATAGGGGTCATCTACTTATCATGACTAACCTCCATGCCAAATATGACGACTGTAGGTCAAAGGAATCTTAAGTTATTGGGCGGACAAGCTTTTTGAAGTCAAGGCCCCTGTGACCTTGACCTTTGACCTAGTGACCTCAAAATCAATCAGGGTAATCTACTAATCATGAATAACCTCCATGCCAAATATGAAGACTAAGGGTCAAAGGAATCTTAAGTTATTGGGCGGACAAGAAAAAACCGACGGACGGCCGGACAGCTGGACGGCCGGACAAGCTGATTCCAGTATACCCCCCTTACAACTTTGTTGTGCGGGGGTATAACTACAGACAGTTTTGATATTCTGTTGTAAGAACACTATACTATATAATTATACAATATTGTTTTACAATGCCCCATAATATTGATATAAATACTTAAAGGAAAGAATTCAACATTTGAACAAGAGCTGTCAATAGGACAGTGTGCTCGAAAATTCTCAGTGCTTGATTGTAAAACCAGACTATATCTTTATTGTGCATACTGATTTTGTCTGTTGTTTCAATACCTATGCAATAGGAAATGATGACATGAAGGCTATCTATCACCTTCCAAAGGGTAATGATCTGAGGTGACAATGAAACAAACAATTTCTATAATGTGGCCTTGATTCATTCACGCAATATTTTCCTGCATAGCATATCATTAAATATCATGCTTGCACAAACAAAAACAGCACTCACAGAAAGACACATATAAATTGAATGCACCTGGGGTAAAAGAAAAGATGCAGTCAAGATAATAAAAAATAAAAAAAAATTATGTATTGCAGTAAACCTGTTATATGATAAGTTATAAAGATTTTTGACAGGTTATATGGCCCTATACATGTATAAACAGTTGTTTGGAAATATAATCAAAGCTGCTAGGCAAGGGTTATATTGCAAAACAAAAAGGTTTATATATGGCCCTATATCCTGTCAGGAACATTTATTTATAACAAATTTATAATACAGCAAACTTCCTTGTTTAGAGAAAACTGCGAGATTTCTTCATAAATCAACAGCAGCCATGTATATAAAACTATAAAAACATCACGATTGTCCAATGAAAAGCGAAGTCACAACCAGTATTTTAAAACAATATACATTTATATCATCCTTTTCAATTGCAAACAAACAATCAAAGGTTAAATGCAGATATTAAATGGACAGTATGCCCGTCCTAGGGTATATAGTGAGTGAACAGCAGTAAATCGAAATCAGTTTACTTTTTGCCATAATTCCTTCCAATCTTATACTTTACTTTGCATGAACAATAAATAACTCACATGGCCCAAAGACGTCTCTATAAATATCCTTTGGAGTTTACCTGTAATACTCTCAGTCTTTTTAATATATTTTAGGCAGATTCATAATTTATCCTAAATATTTTCCAAATCAACTATAATTATCATTAATCACCATAATAACAGTTAATCTTTTAAAGTATACAGTCAACTTCACCATAATGTCACTTTTACTTTCCTTAGAATGCTACAGGACAGCTGGCACAGAACAAACATTTTCCTTGTTATCTTTGCAGAACTTGGGAGGAATATTCTGTAGAACCTAAAACACCTTTTGCCACCATGTTTCTAAGAACCAAGCTAGTCTAAACCTTTGACCTGCTATATTTCTTATATGGACTTGTCCAGGTACAATGTTTGAAATTTCTTTAATCACTTTTTGCTTTATGAAGACAAGATAAAAATCTGAAACTAGTCAGTCCACAGTTTCAAACCTGGTCTGACTTTACTGATAACCTAGTCTGGCTACTGGCTCTATACTGATGACAAGGGCTAATCACCTTTTGATTATAGCAGGTACTGTGATCTGGCTCTTGTCTATACTGTCATTTTCAAAGTGTTCAATTTCAAATTTGCATGCTGATATCCCTAAACATCATATTGGACCCCCCACAGAAGCATAATTATAGTATATAATTATAGAAGCACAGTAAGACTGATAAAAACAATTGTCTGTTTGAAAACATGTATCAGTTACTATCTGTTAATCTACAACATTTTATAAGAAAGCCTGCAGCACAAGACAGGAAGTTGTTATATACAGAGGACTTTTAAGTCAGGTTACAGTATTTGGACTTTACTCCCTGCATCAACCTTTAACTCTGCCAATAGTTCTATAAATAGCCAGCATTAATTAATCATCATGCTATTATAATTTCCTAAATACACTGCATTGGCAACTACATTAATTAACATTTAAAAAGTCATAGCCTATAGTATAAGTTAGGCAAATGGACATGCCATGACATTTGTAATGTCTGCCACAACAGGAGATTTAATATATGATGATACTAGGAATCATGACTAATACTGCAGAAATTTGTTAATTAAAAAAAATTCTTTCCTTAGTAGCATTAGCATCATGTATAACTAAACAGACATCATAGCAAAGGTATTAAATTATTTTTTATTAAAATTTTAAAGGCCCATTATACACAAGAAATGATTTTCATTTTTTTTTAAATTTCTCAAAAGTTTTTATATTTTTTGTTGTCCTGCTACAGTTTCCAAAAAGTAACCAGTTGGCCAATTACTTGAATCGTCTTTAGCATCTGTTACTTGTTGGCAATTAGCACAGATACAGTAATCCAGTATTTTGTATAGGAGTCAAAATATTATTTTGTTTACATTATGCTTCTTTCATTACAAATCATTTTACATTCAGCTCCATAAGCATTAAACATGCTCTTTACCATTATTTAAACATTATAAAACTCATATTTGCTCTTTCTAAAGAAGGAAATTTGCTCTTTCTAAAGAAGGAAAATTTTTTATGTCTTTGAGGCATAATGTGCCTTTAATAAAACAAACTCTGGCAAATGTCGAAAGCAAACAGGTGAACATGTTTAACATACAAATGTTATTTGTAAATGTCCTAGATATATGGAATATCAAGACAGCAAGGGGGCTTGCCTCAGGTTTGAGCTTGGAATATATTTCAACAATTCTTACCTGACAAGACAAAAACTTCTTATATATGCTAGTGTACCCAGAGTATCCCTTTCTTACTCCATACATAGAATCTCCTAAAAAAAAATAAACATATATATTGTGAAAATTGTATATCTATTTCTGTGTCACTATGTCGCATAAATTTAGTTTACATATATGTACCACAATGCACAGTAAGTAATGATAATTTATTAAAATCATTTATCATTTTATAAATACGTTAACAATTTTTACTGGCATTTTTATTGTAGTTTTAAAGTGCTTTTCTACACAGGGGAGGTCCTCATTCTGAAACAGGATGTCATTTATATATAGGAGAGACAAAAAGATAAAACACACCTCCCATGATATCTAACCATAACAATTTTCAAGTACAAATTTCATATATTCTATACTTTTTTTATTTTATATCTACTCAAGGCCAATTGTAAAGAATGATAAATTTTTAAAAGCCAAAAAAAAGAGCCCCAAAAATGTGAAAAATGCATAATTTAAGCCACAATAAAATTCAAATATGATTTTTTATCTATATGATACATTTTTTACTAAAATGTTTATATTTCCAGAAAGCATAATACATGCATGTTTAACCAGAGACACTATCTTATTATATGTCTCTGGTATAACAGATAAAAACAGTGGTCAGTATTTTTTTTCTTATGAAGGATCAATTCAATGGGCCAGTGTTACTGGTCAACTTTAAAATTAACAATTTAGCCATAATAAGCAATATCCCAACTAGGCAGACAGACTTGTTTCAAAAGGTAACCCTTAACTCCACTTATTCTTAAAATAGGCTTTCCTGTCTGGACAAAACCGTTCATTATTTTTAGGGGAAAATTTCAAAATATGGAGTGAAAGTGAGCAGTGCAGACCATGATGAGACAGCATGGACATGCCTGCTGATCTTGGTCTGCTCTGGTTATTTGGGTAAGAGTCTGTACTTGTCACCAACAGAATAAAGGTAAAAAATTAGTTGATTTTTTGTGCATCACCTATAAAATATTGAAAGCTCCTTCTTTTTTTTTACAAAGAACTGCATAAAAATACATTTCCAGCTTTACTGGTAGACAGGTGGAAGAAGATTAGTATGTACTTAGGCAACTTGATAAAATCAAGTAATAATCAGGGCTCATCCGGAAGGGCGATTCAGGCGAAAACTTCGCCCTGTATATTCCAATTTCGCTCTTCCGATTGATCAAAGAGAAGTCAACATCGCCGATAAAATCTTAATTCCCAAATAGTAATTACTTAGCGATGTAAAGAGCAGAGATTGTATCCGCCCATATGACGACCGCTAATTATCATTATCCAATCAGAGCGTCGCTTTATACTACCCTTCTACCTGTAAGCGAAGCGATAGACCGCCTACTCTAAACAGTAAATAATGAGAGCATCGGCCCGAAACGGTATAATTGTGTGATAGTTTTGCGAGTTTAATACGGGATTTGGCGATAATTATACATTTGTTTTTTCCTCGATTATCTAAACACGTACAATCTTCCCTAATTGATATACACGATGCACTTCGATGGGGGGGTTTTTAACCCGAGTAAAGGCGATGTGCAATGGATTTTTCACGGCTATCACAAAACTGTTAGTCAATTAAAAATAATCAATTTCATTAATGATCAGCGACCTGATTAAAAACTTAATCATAGTTTTGAATGATTTGACTCTGTTAACATCAAATTTTTACTGTAAAATTGTTATGTCGCTCACGTCATGGCTACAGGGCGAAATGCCCAAACCTAGCAGTAAAAGAAAGTTACTGATTCTGATACACCTACGCGAAAACTTAAGAAACCCATTTCGCAAAAATCTTGCGATTGGTATGTTGTGGACAGTTGGGTGTTTGGCATTGTTCTCTTTGTAGAAATGCCAAATTAGACACAGTTTACGCACGTGGGCAAAACATTCCGGCTAAACTACATATCGGTCGTATATCATGTAATGTATATAACAACAAAATTTGTCAAGAAGAAGACTTCTTATTGTTTCAATATACATATTTGTTTTAATGTCGTAAATATGACGCTCAGATTAAGATTTATCAATATTGTAAATTTTAAAAAGCATTATTTATAAAGATATTACCGAATTTAACATTTCATGAAAATAAAGGGAGGTAATTAGAAATTAATTTTCTACAATTTCTCAGTCAAATTTTTCAATAAGAAATGAATGTATGTAATTTTAGTGATCAAATATAATGTGCACAAATGTTTGCAGTACATATTTTACATATTCTTTGATGTTTGAAAATTGTTTTATAAGCATAATTATATGCATATAAATCTGACATTACAACCCTTACGCCAGCCCGCATAGCTCAATCGGTTAGAGCGCGAGACTTGTAATCTCGACATTGTGGGTTCGATTCCCGGGCTGGCCAACTAAAAATTACTAATCAGTCTTTCGGATGAGACTTTAAATCGAGGTCCCGTGTATGGGTGCTTAAACACTTGGCACGCTAAAAGAACCAGGAGAAGCTTCTGGAATTGGGGCATCTTTCTGTATCTATAATTGCACTATCCTCCAAAAAATAAAATGACTAATACTCTTCTGGAGGACTCGCCCATATGGGCAACCGGTGGCGAGTATAAATAAACGCAAATACACACACATCAGGAGTTTCAAAGAAAGTTCTGTTACCAGAACAGAATAGAACAGATTTTATTAATCAGTATCCAAGGTGACTTCATCTTCTAATAAAGAAAAAATATGAAATTGATTTTATCATCAAAACTTTTCTTACACATTATTATCAACAAATGTACATGAAAATATATAAACACATATTTAGAGAAAGCTTATAAATAGCTGATCAATAGATATCAAAAATAATTTATATATTCATATTTGCAGCTCAAAAACATTTAGATGCCATTGCCAGATCTACTACTTATTAATCTACTTATAATTAATACGTATTAATTAATCTACTATTAATTAATAAACTGGATAAATATTATAAGTGATGTTAATTGTGTTTATATTATAATTAAAGGATGTATAGCCATGCATGTTAATGCATACACATTGGGTTGTTTCCCTTCTCCCTAATTTTCGCGAGAAAGTCACTTCTCCCTAAAAAATCCCCCCAGGATGAGCCCTGATAATATTGTATTATATTTTCAGGAGACATCCAAATGGTCATTAAACTTAAAAGATCTAAAAGTACAACTAATATAAACAGAGTCTGAGGAAACAATTTCTTTTATAAGGAAGCCATTAAGTGTTGATATTGTGTTTTTCTAGCAAGTGTGATGTTACATAACACAGACTCAGTTGGTTTCCCTCCAAATGTTAAAGTGCTGAAAGCTATTAACAAAAAGAACAGATGCACTTGGGGAAATTAAGAGTATAAACATTGCTCAATGTATGCCAAAATGATTTTCTGTGAAATAAATAAATGTTTATCAATCTGTAGGATAACAGAAATAAGAAGGAAAAAGAAGAAAAGAGTTATTAAACTACTTATTTCTATGCAGATTTTCACACAGTTTTTGGTCATATCTTGTCCGTTCTACCTAACGAGCTTTTGTTTAAACATATTTATTTTAGCTCGATTTCTAAAACAAGTTCTTGCAACTTATATTAATCACTTTTAAATCTGCTTCCTGGAACCAACCAGTACTAGTGTCATATGAAAAAAAAACATGATCATGAGCAATGTAGCGCTCAAACCCATGATCCCCAGGTTAAGGGGCATACACCTTAACCACTAGGCCATCCCTCTTCTCAGGCTTTCAATTTCTCAGAGAATGACCACCTGTTAAACCCACTGGTAAACTTGCCTTGCAGTTAGAATCATAGGAAAGTAATATAGCAATACATACTTGTTCTTTCAATATCAAAGATTTACAGAAGGTATTTAAGTTTCTGATTCAACTTTTTCAGAACAATATCAAGAACTACAGAAAATATTTAAGTTTCAATTTTAACTTTTTTTATCAGTATCTTTCTTTCCATAGTGGAAATAACAATAAACATACTTAATAGTTGCCAATGTCTGCTCTAAAAATAGCTATTAGCCTAATCTATAACAACTAAACCAACACTATGCAACAGCTATTCCATTACTGGTATATTGTAATTTCTGTGAGCAAACAAATAAAGATGCTGCTGCACATGATCTTATTTAACATTACTTCCCTATCAGACAAGAATAACACATATTGATGACAAAAACATGATCCAATGGCCTTTAGGAATGAAAAAAGTTAACCAAAATAGGTACGAAATTCTATGAATAAACATTATTTCTGTCTGGCAAGGCTGATGCAGGGGATAAATAACCAACAGGAAGATATTACAGCAAACAAATTCTGTAATGATCTGCATGAAAAATCAATATAATCAAAGACAATTTTCACAATTTCACAATCATTATAACCACTGATGCACAAGGAAATTTCAATTATACTCAAGCCAAAACTGCATTTCACAAGACAGGGCCCTCAATCCAATTTGGGGGAAGTGGGTTGCTACCCTCAGAAGGGGGAATTTTAGTGTATGGGGGATATTTTCCTCTTTTCTTTAATGATCAAATATCAAATAAACTTACTTAAATATGAGCTGTTTTTTATTTACATGCATATTATTTTTGAAAAAAAATCCCAAATAGGTAACACTAAACTGTTCAGAACTCATTGATAAGATTTGAAAAAAAATTTGTAATTCAGACAAATATCTCCATTTCAACTAATATGAACAATACATGGACCTAAAGTAAATTCTATTCATAAACTACATTTCTAGTGTTATTACACACTTTTTAATAAGACAAAGCTTCCCTTTCTTGACTTTGTAAAACAATCGTAAAAATCGGCATAGCGAAAATATGTGACAAATGAAGATTTGTTTTCTGTTTACACATCCACATTTCTAGTTGTTGCTGATGTAAATTATATAAAATTGAATTTATTGTTTATTATAAGATCGTTTTCCATCAGTTATTTCATCAAGTATCATGAAAAGAAAACTTACAAGTTTGTAATTTACGGCAAAATTTACCGTGGTTGATGTAACATTTTGAAGACAAAAAAAATTATTTCATGAATAAACAATTTTAAATCGAATTGTTGATGGGAATTGTGATTTTTTCTATTTTGGGGGAAAAAACTAACGGAAACATGCAGACATACACTATATCGCTTACAAAAAAGCCGTCAAATAGATGGATTTTACTTTTCAAAAACAACATGAGTTTTCATTTTTTTTCTTTAACACTTCATATGTTTTGAAGGGGAATTTTTACCTCTGTTAGGGGGAAAAAAACATACTATTTTGGTGGGGGACTGCGGCCGATAATCGGCTGCAGATTTGGTTGATTGAGGGCCCTGCAAGAAAAGATCTTTTGAAATTTCTAGAATCTGAAATATCTGAAAAATGAATGTATTACAAAGATTTATAATTAATCTCATTTCAGGCTTAATTATAGCTATTAGTATCAAAATTACATTTTCTTTATCTGAAATATAATTATAGTATAACAGATTCTATCTGGGTGTTTCTTTAACCTTTTCCCTTATATAAGCGTGTTTCGACGGCTTTTTGCCCCCCCCCCCCTTTTTTGAGGTCTCAAACACTGAAAAAATGCCCTATTTAGGCCCCAAACACTGTTTTCCGTTTGAGAAATGTTGTTAAAAAAAGTGACCACTTTTTCGGCGACGTCCCCCAGCCAAATATATCATAAGGGGGTTGCCAGAAGGCGGATGTGCCCCCTGTTTGGGGGGTTTGAAGGGGGGCGGAGTCCCCCTCATCGCCAAGATAATTTTGGACATGGCTAAAAATGGCCTCAGGTCGATCTTAGGGTAACTAGTAACCGACGCTGAAAAGCATTTTACTCTATCTCAATTCAATGAGAAGTTGTCGCACTTTGAAATCAGTTTTGATGGAAAACAAGAGGGCCATGATGGCCCTGAAGTCGCTCACCTGTATATAGGCCCCCGGAGCGGGGCCAGTTTAAACCCCAGGGCTTTTATTTGAACAAACTTGGTAGACACCCATTAGAAGATATTTCATGCTTAACATCTAAGGTCTAGCTGGTCAAGTTTTTTTCGTTACACATATAGTTAAAAACAATGACACACCTGGGGCAGGGCCAGTTTTGACCCAAGGGCTTTTATTTGAACAATCTTTGTAGACACTTACTAGAAAATGTTTCATGCTTAATATCTAAACTCTAGCTATTCAGGTTTTTTCAAAGAAGACTTTTAAGTTTTTGCTATACACATATAAGGAAAAGGAATGACCCCCCCGGGGCGGGGCCTATTTTGACCCCAGGGCTTTTATTTGAACAAACTTGGTAGTTACTCACTAGAAGATGTTTCATGCTTAGTATCTAAACTCTAGCTATTTGGTTTTTTTCAAAGAAGATTCTTAAATTTTTTTCTATACACATATAAGGAAAATCAATGACCCCCTGGGCGGGCCAATTTTGACCCAAGGGCTCTTATTTGAACAAACTTGGTTGACATCCATTAGAACATGTTTCATGCTAAATATCTTAGCTCTAGCTCTTTGCGTTCTTTAAAAGAAGATTTTTTAAGTTTTTACTATATGCATATAGGGAAAATCAATGACCCCCTGGGGCGGGGCCAATTTTGACCCCAGGGCTTTTATTTGAACAAACTTGGTTTAAACATATTTATTTAAGCTCGATTGTGAAACAAGTTCTTGCAACTTATATTGGTAGACATCCATTAGAACATGTTTCATGCCAAATATCTAAGCTCTAGCTCTTTGGGTTTTTTAGAAGAAGATTTTTTAAGTTTTTACTATATGCATATAGGGAAAATCAATGACCCCCTGGGACGGGGCCAATTTTGACCCCAGGGCTTTTATTTGAACAAACTTGGTAGACACCCATTAGAAGATGTTTCATGCTAAATATCTTAGCTCTAGCTCTTTGGGTTCTTTAAAAGAAGATTTTTTTAAGTTTTTACAATTTGCATATAGGGAAAATCAATGACCCCCTGGGGCGGGGCCAATTTTGACCCCAGGGTTTTTATTTGAACAAACCTGGTAGACACTCACTAGAAGATGTTTCATGCCAAATATCTAAGCTCTAGCTCTTTGGGTTTTTTAGAAGAAGATGTTTAAAGTTTTTTCTTTTGGTTGCCATGGTAACCAGAGTTCTGCATGGAATGGAATTCTTTGAACAACTTTGTTAAGGCTTCACACAAGGAACATCTGCCTTATGGTTTCAGAGGAGATGTCGTTTGAAAAGTGTGAACGGACAACGTACGACTTACGACGGACGAAGAGTGATCCTAATAGCTCACCCTGAGCATATGCTCAGGTGAGCTAAAAACAATGCAAAATAGTGATTTTTGGCAATTTTGAGACGTCCCCCCGTTGCCATGGTAACAGGAAATTTACCATTGAGCATGCTGTTACAGAGGCTATGGTGTAGTCAACATTTGTACCAAGTTTCATTAGTATTGAAGCATTTTTCATAGTTTCATAGCAGTTTGAACTTGTTACAGAAGGCTTTTCAATGAAAACGGCCATTTTTCGCAATATGCTCATGGGGTAAAAGGTTAATTAAAAAAATAAAAAATGTCAAAAAAGAACGATTTTCCACCAAATTTCGGTGTAAGGGCATGTGTTAACATGGAAAATCTAGTTTTTGTGTAATTCCAAGGTTTTTCATCATTTTTTGTTAACCTTTTCCCTTATATAAGCTTGTTTCGACGGCTTTTTGCCCCCCCCCCCCCTTTTGAGGCCTCAAACAGTGAAAAAATGCCCTATTTAGGCCCCAAACACTGTTTTTCCGTTTGAGAAATGTTGTTAAAAAAAGTGACCACTTTTTCGGCGCCGTCCCCCAGCCAAATATATCATCAGGGGGTTGCCAGAAGGGGGATATGCCCCCTTCTGTTTGGGGGGTTTGAAGGGGGGCGGAGTCCCCCTCATCGCCAAGAAAATTTTGGACATGTGACAGGCTAAAAATGGCCTCAGGTCGATCTTAGGGTAACTAGTAACACACGCTGAAAAGCATTTTACTCTATCTCAATTCAATGAGAAGTTGTCGCACTTTGAAATCAGTTTTGATGGAAAAAAACAATGCAAAATAGTGATTTTTGGCAATTTTGAGACGTCCCCCCGTTGCCATGGTAACAGGAAATTTACCATTGAGCATGCTGTTACGGAGGCTATGGTGTAGTCAACATTTGTGCCAAGTTTCATTAGTATTGAAGCATTTTTCATAGTTTCATAGCAGTTTGAACTTGTTACGGGAGGCTTTTCAATGAAAACGGACATTTTTCGCAATATGCTCATGGGGTAAAAGGTTAAAGGCACATTTTTATGATGCCTCAAAAATCTATATTTTTTCAATTCTTTAAAAATGTCAAACATGTGTTGAAAAAAAAGTTTTAAAAATGGATTAAGAGCATGTTAGATGTTTAGCTCATGAAGAAAGTAGCACTTAACATGCAGTAATGAGTCGTAAAGGTAGCAAAATGTAAACAAAGTAGTATTTTGTCTTCCATACAAAATACTAATCCACTATAATTATACAGTAATTATACAAACTGCCAAAAAAAGCAAAAGATAATTTATGTATATAGCAATGAGTATTTTTGAAAATTGTAATTTTTTTAGAAATAAATATGATCGCATTTATGAGGCATAATGGGCCTTTAAGCTCATGTTTCATATATCCAATGTTATACAACCTGCTCACATACATGTAGTAATGTACATTAAGCATAGGAAACCTTTTGAGAGCAATGTAAACAAAAATAAATATGTGAAAATCACATTGAGATAATGAAGAATGAAAAAAAGGACAAAGCAGTATTTTACCTTTAACATTAAAATAGTTTATTGAAATAAATAAATGTGAATATTAACCAGAAAAAAATACAAAGAAATACATGTTCCATGCAAATTCCTACAGTGATTTTCCCCTATATTTTACAGCCAAATAAAGGCTGTCTTCCCTGGCTCAAAATAGGTATATTTTCCCCTAAAAATGCCACATTTTCACCAGAACCATGACTTAACAGCAGCTGACTTATATCACCTTGTTGATACAATTGACTGAAAGACCAATAGCTGTCCCTATAGTGTAACACGTACAATTGTTAAATTCAATTAAAATTGTAAATTTTATAAAATGGGTTAGGTCCATTCTCAATTTTTGGAAATTGATTTCAGATTTTTCCCTTTTCTGATCTATTATGCTATATTTTCCCCTTCAGAAAACCACAGGTTGTTTTGAAAATTAAAAAAAGCACTAGCTTAAAGTTTAAGCTATGTAACCTTTGAAAGACACAGAAGTTACCAGTTGAAGAAGTATATCAACAAATACATATAATATAGCTGCAACACATTTCTTACTCTAAGGGAGATAACTGTCATTAAAGAATACAGTACAATCAAAGAATAGTAACCTTTTCACAACAAGTCAGTGGTAGCAAAGTATTTTCATATACCTCTTTTTGGCTCTTATGTTCAGTGATTTTTCTCCTATAAGAACCTAATAAAGACTGTTTCCCCTAGCCCAAAATAGGTAGAGTCACCGTACCAGTGCTCAACCAGTTTTTCACAAAATCACGTAAAAACTCTTTCAGAACAAAAAGTTTGCTGGGAAACTTATTTTTGTTACAAAGCTGGCCCTTTTAAACTCACAATAAGCTAAAGCTTTTTAATTACACAGATCAGGAAACAATTTACCACGGAGTTGTATATAGGGTATAAAACCACTATATTTTTCATGCAACCAAACCAGTGCTCGACCAGGTGGTTTTATCTCTATCAGAACTTTTATTTTATAAAAAACAGAAATGATTTTTTATGTTCAACAATTCTATTACAAAAATATTTTGAAAAATTTATGTTTTAGTGTCTATAGATGTAAATGTCAGAGTAAATATGATACGAGGGAAATGCTATACAATGACAAATAAAGTGTTTATAAGAGTTTTGGAATTTACATATACTGGGGCGTTTTAAATTACTTATTCTCATATTTTTTTACTAAAATCACTGCAAACATATTATAGTGATACTTGGTGTAATATAAAAATGGTCTACGCTTTTAGTGGTGTGTTTCCGATTTATTTCCGTACAGCTGCCATATTTGTTTACATGTTCATAACCCCTGTCTTTTATGGGAAGCAGGGTTTGATGAATTTTGAGCACCTTTCCTATGGAAATCAATTGGAACCATAAGAGTAAAGGCAATTTAACAAAGTATTGTCCACATTTGTCCTCAATTATCATTGTTTCAGTGTTTTAAATAGTTTTTACTGCTACTTTTATTAAAGAAATGTATTTTTGTACTGTTTAATATTGTCTGCAAAATGGTAAATCTTCTACCAAACTTGGAGTACTTTTACATGGTGTAGAGGTTACAGGTCAGGTACAAAGAGCAAGCACAAACTCCCAGGGTTTTTCCACTTTAATGCATAAATCATACACAAATAGAAGTATTGGTCGAGCACTGGGCTGGTCGAGCACAGGTACTGTGACTCTATATTTTCCCCTAAATGACATGTGCACATTCTTCACTTAACAGCAGCTGTCTATTATGTGCTAGTAAATAAATTTATTTGACTGAAAGACAGAAAGCTGTCCCTCAAGATAGCATCTGCTACATGTATATACCATGCATGTTAGGTTGAACTGAAATTGAAAATTTTATAAAATGTGTGGGTAAATGTCATTCTCTTGTAGTTGGAATTTGATTTCAGGTTTTCCCCATTTTTTTAGTTACCATGCAGGATGCTTCAGTGTACATTTTCATCTTCAGAAAGCCACAGGTTGTTTTGAAAATTAAAAAATAATATTATAAATCACTGATGTTACCACTGTAAAACAAGAAGGATCTTCCATTTGAGGTAAATATTTTCACCTTACTGCATATTTTATTTTAAAATTATTTTTTTTAACTGGCAGGATTTTTTTTCTAAAACAGGGGAAAAATAAAATCTTTATTGAGAGAGAAATTTAGAGCTGTCATTGATTCAGTGCAAAGCATATCACTGATATATCGATATCAAGTAACTAAAATCAACGATACACCGATATATCGATAATATCCTATACTCACTTGTCTGTCATTCATTTTCATACCTGTTTCAATGATTTCAGTCAAAAACATGTTCTGTACAGTGTCTTGTCCACTGCATGATTTTTTCTATACAATATTTTTTGTCACCATTGCTATGAAAAAATTCCACTATATAACAAAAGCATCACATTTGATATAAATAATTGTTTCTGCATATATTTTGGGTGAATTGTATAATTTCTAGACATTTAATTTATAAGTCAAAAGTATCGATTTTTTAAAATGTGTATCGATTATTGATCGACAAAAAAATATCAACGATACATCGATATTGTCGATATCGATGACAACTCTAGAGAAATTAGGTCAAAACTCTGATGAGCTCTAAAAAGGCAGGGAATAAGCATTCCTGATAGAATGTTAACTAAAAATTATTAATATGCTGTGAGATCTAAAGAAATATTTTTATTGGGTAGGAAGCCCATTCACAAAATTGTACAAAACATGTAATAGTATTATCAAAATTTTGAACCAAAACTAAGACTGAAATATAGGTTCTTCATACAAGGAAACATAACATTTGATCCAAGCTTCATGAATCTCAAGCAGTTCATGAGATATCAGCTCAAAACAAAGTTGCTGGTTCAAATATTTGACCTAGATCTCATGTTTGATGCAGGAAATAATGGCTCTATAGTCTATACATCATATAATGAGATTAATATGAAACCTTAAATAGCTTTTGGTCAGTCTTCCTTCAACAGCAAAACCATAAACACGCCTTTCTGTCGACTCATGAAGCATGGATTTAGGTAAAAGTTTAGCAAAAATTATGGCAGAGATAGTGCCCCAGTGATTTTTTTTTCCAATTTTCAAAACAACCTGTGGCTTTCCTAAGGGGAAAATATAGCAAGATAACTCAGAAAAGGGGGGAAACCTGAAATAAGATTACAACAACTTAGAACATTGGAAATTACCAATCCATTTTTATAAAATTTTAATTTTCAATTCACTTTAACATGCAAGGTACATAGCAGAGGCTGTCTATAGGGACAGTTTCTATCTTTTAGCTATTATAAGTCAGATGCTGTTATGTCATGGTTCTTGTAAGGAAGAGCATGTGGTATTGTAGGGGAAAATATTAGCTAGGGGAAACAGCTTTAATTCAGCTGTAAAATACAGTGAAAAAAATCACTGTGCCCGTACATAAAATACCTCAGTATCTCAACTTGGGTATGACTAACCATTCAAGATATTTAGAAAATTGGTAAGAAACTGCTTAAGCAAGGCTCTCTTTTGGTAAAATTTGGGGCCAATTATCAGCCCCATTCCCCCACCAAAAAAGTGTGTTTTTCCCCCCTAAAAGTAAAAAAAAAAAATCCCCCTTGAAATTAATATTTATCGGGCATAGAAAACGTCGATCGGCGAAAATATTTTCCGCGAACGGCAACCGGAAATTCATACGTTTTCTAAGAATGGCAATCGGAAATTACACTCAGTACAAAAAGAAACGCAAACTGTATATATACCTGGTCATCTCCCATAGTGGATGTGGTGCAGAAAAAACTTCAATACCTTTTCAATATTTCATCCATGCTTTATTCAATAACACAACAATTTCATTGATACCTGCAAAATTACGAAAGTTCCAGCAGTTTAAACACAGCGCTATCGATCACGAAAATTTCAGTTTTAATACCTTGTCTGTCCACCCTTAGCATTGATAAGCGCCTGGCAGCGGCGACGCATAGAGGTCACTAACATAGCAATGGATGCCTGGGGAATGTTTGTTCACTCCTGCACTGCGACACGACGAAGTTCCTGCACCGTCTGGGGCTGTGGCTGATGCTCATAAATGCGACGTTTTAGCTCGTCCCATAAGTGTTCAATAGGCGCCATATCTGGCGACATTGCAGGCCAGTCTAGCACATTGATGTGGTTCCGAGCAAGAAAGTTTTCAGTCAAACGTGCTGTGTGCGGGCGAGCGTTATCCTGTTGAAGTGTCCCATGTCCCTGAAAATGACGGTTCATGTACGGTACGGCAACAGGTGCTAGAACATCATTGACATAGGTCTGAGCATTGACATTACGGTCGAACACTACAAGATCTGTTCTTCCAAACTGTGACATCCCTGCCCATATGTGAATGGAGCCACCACCCCAACGATTAAAAGTCTGAATACAGGCTTCGGCATAACGCAAGTTCCTGCGCCTCCAAACACGTGCACGACCATCGGCTCTGCTCAGCACTATTTTTGTTTCGTGAGAGAAAAGTACCCTGCTCCAGAATCTACGGTTCATTCTTATGTGCACTCTAGCCCACCGTAGTCGATCCCGTTTGTGACGTGCAGTGAGGCGTGATGCCTTGAGGGGTCTCCTACACCTCAAACCAACTTCCTTAAGCCGATTTCGAACTGTGTTTGCGTGTATACTGCGCCTGAAAAGTAACGCAACGTCTCAAAAAGGGCAAACCTCATCAAAATGTGAACAGCTCAAAATTTGATAAGAGGAAGAATTTCGGAAAGATAGCAATATTTTCACCTACCCGTGAGTACCTATTGTTCGTCTAGCTGTAGAGGACGCCGCTTCGAATCGATTACGTAGGTGCCCCACTCGAATATTCACATCCTGTCTCCTAGTGGTTATTTGTGGTCGACCGGATTTTGGTAAGTCTTTGACACTGCCAGAGGCATTGTACCTATTCTGTAGACGAGTGATAGTGCTAACATGACAATTAAATCGCCGTGCAACGTCAATCCTCGAAACACCAGCTTCAAGTAAACCAATTGCTTGATTCCGCAAATGTTCAGCAAGGCGCGGCATGGTTATAAAGTACTGACAGTTCAAATAAACTTGTTTTTCATGTGTACCGATTCATCACTACACCGCTACATGTATAGAAACTATCGGTAAACTATAGAGCCAGTGTGCACGTGGAAATGTGGTTTGTACAGTTTGCCGTTAAACTGCATTGAGGGAGGCTAAAATAATGCCGTTTTGTACTCAAGTTAACAATAAAATGTCATTGAGAATATTAAAGGGAAAATTGTTTGTCCAAATTTAGTATAAACCTAAAATAATGAAAAATGAAAAAGTTGCGTTTCTGTTTGTACTGAGTGTAGTATGTATATATAAACATGATAAATAAAACATTCCGGACAGTTTTTAGCATTCCAACAATTTCAAGTCTTACCAAAAAAAAATTCCCCCTTGAATGAAAAATATTTGAAAATCATGCAAAAATTCCCCCTCCCCCTGCATGGACCCTGGCCCCAGCCTCAAAATGCTAACGAGAGCCATGTTAAGAGTGAAGTTACAAGTAAGTACAGACAGACGGCTAGATTCCTAGAACAGAATCTTCTATTCTGCAAGTTGGCTTAAACAGATCAAATTAAAATGATAAAATTTAAAAATTACTTTTTGAATTAACAAACATCGCTCAGGTATGACATACAAAAGACTTCATACATTATCCCTGCAATTTTATTTTTGCAATTTTTTTTATTGTTATAAGCGATACTACCAGCTTCTGAAACTGAAAATTTAAGAATTTTAAAGTTTAGAAGAGGACGTTTCCGAAACATACAATGAATTAAAAACTTATAACAACTTCAAATACTGTAAATAGTATATGCAATTTCATAGGGTAAATTCTTAGATAAGTTTTATTTTAATAGAAATAATCAAAAGAAATTTTACACAATGTGACATCAACTTGTCAATGTTGTAAGCAGCTGTAAACGTAAAACGCTTCAACGACGGTGAATTTCATTTTGCGGGTTCCTTTTTTAATAGGTCAGACAACACAAAAAGGTTATTAGGTGGGTACACGGTACTAAATGAGAAATCAGTTTAGACTAAGGACCATTATTTTATTCTTTATGAAAAGTATATAAGTAAATTAAAATGAGAATGACATTGTGAAAGTGAGATGTGTATCTAAAAATGCACTAAAGACAGCATACTTTATATTTCAAGTTGAAATGCCCTTGCAGGTGTTGCATCTAAATTGCTCTGGAGGTTCCATTTAATGTGTATTTTTTTTCTAAAATATCTACTAAAGCTAACACTCTTGCTTGTGATCAAGGTCACAGTGACCTCAACTTTTAACTGACTTACCTTTAAATCAATTTAGGGGTCATCTCTTACCCTGGCTAACCTCCGCAACAAATCTAGGATTAGTCTGATGCCTTTCAAGTTATTTGTCTGAAGATAAAAAATTTAATGGTCAAGGCATAGTGACTTTGACCTTTGATAGACAAACCCTAAAATAGAAAGGGGTCATCTACTACTCATGACAAAACTGCAGACAAAATATTAAGTGCTCTCTAGTTACTGGTCAGGAAAGCTTGTAGTAGTTAAGGCCTAGATGGCCTTGAACTTTAACCAAATGACCTCAAAATTGATAAAGATCATCTTAAGTGCCCCGGCATAACCAATTTTGACCTTAGAGATGTAACTTGCACAACTTTGGTAGGGGACCTCTAAATCATATTATATAACACATATAAAAGCTCAAGCCCTTGTACTTTTAGACAAGAAGTTTTTTTTTAAATTTGCATGTATAAAACCCTGCTTTTAGCTTATGCAACCAATAGGAACCATCTGAACAACTGTGATAGATGACCACCAAAGGAACATTCCTTTGAAGTTGTGTGAAGAATCAAGTCATAAGTTTCAGAGGAGGTATTGTTCAAATAAATTATTTATGGCAAACAACACCTTCAAAATATAAGTGTGACCTTGACCTATGAAGAAGGGACATGGTTCCTGGACGCGACAAAATGTTTTGTTATGAGATAGACATTTGTGCCAAATTATTTCGAAATCCCTCAATGCATGACAAAGTTTCAGTCTGGACATGATTGTTGTGTAAGTGGGGACACACAGACAGACGGACATGAGCCTTAGCCGCAACACATTGTCTTGATGTGGTAGACATTTGTGCAAAGTTATTTTTAAATCCTTCCATGCATGACAAAGTTACAGTCCGGGCATGAATGTGTATCTTCAAACTCTTCTCGAGAGAATGAGTACTTTCAAACTATAAGTGTGACCTTGACCTTGAAGGTAGGGACATGGGTCTTTGTTGCAACACATCGTCTTGATGTGGTAGACATTTATGCCTAGTTATTATAAAATCCTTCGATGCATGATCGACAAAGTTACAGCCCGGACACAAATGTATGTACTTATAAACTTGAGGCGACACATTGTTTTGATGTGGTAGACATTTATGCCGAGTTATTTTAAAATCCTTCCATACATGACAAAGTTACAGCCCGGACACGATTGTGTGTACCTATTTATTCTAATTGTGATAATGTGAAACTTCAAAATGTTAGGTAGAGATGTAATTCTTGGACAAGACACATTGTCTTGATGTGGATGACATTTATGCCTAGTTATTATCCCCCGCCGAAAAATTTTCGGCGGAGGATATAGAAATAGTCTCCGTCCGTCCGACCTTCCGTCCGTCCGTCCTTCCGTCCGACATTTTTGTCCGGAGCATATCTCTAAAAGTATTTGAGTTATCAACTTGAAACTTCATAGGTGGATAGACCTCATTGAGAAGGAGTGCAGTGCACAAGAATGATAACTCTACCTTGCATGATTTTTGAGTTATTGCCCTTTGTTATTTTTCAAAATTGATTTTTGTCCAGAGCATAACTCCAAAAGCCTATGAGATATTAACATGAAACTTCATAGGTGCATAGATCTCACTCAGGAGGTGTGCAGTGCACAAGAATGATAACTCTACCTTTCATAATTTTTGAGTTATTGCCCTTTGTTATTTTTCATACCTAATTTTTCACCTGAGTGGAGCATAACTCAAAAAGTTTTTGAGATATCAACATGAAATGTCATAGGTGGATAGATCTTATTGAGGAGGAATGTTGTGCGCCAGAATGATAACTCTTCCCTATACAATTTTTGAGTTATTGCCCTTTGTTTTTTTTCATGCTATTTTGTCCAGAGCTTATCTCAAAAAGTATTTGAGGTATCAACTTGAAACTTCATAGGTGGATGGATCTCATTGAGGAGGAGAGCAGTGCTTAAGAATGATAACTCTACCCTGCATTATTCTTGAGTTATTGCCCTTTGTTATTTTTCAAAATTAATTTTTGTCCAGAGCATAACTCAAAAAGCCTTTGAGATATCAAAATGAAACTTTATAGGTGCATAGATCTCACTCAGGAGGTGTGCACTGCACAAGAATGATAACTCTACCTTTTATAATTTTTGAGTTATTGCCCTTTGTTCTTTTTCATACTTAATTTTTCAATTCAATTTTTTTCTCAAAAAGTATTTGAGGTATCAACTTGAAACTTCATAGGTGGATAGATTTTACTGAGGAGGGATGCAGCACACAAGAATGATAACCTACCCTGCATTATTTTTCAGTTATTGCCCTTTGTTATTTTCAGCCATCAGTATTCACATAGGTTTCAAATCTGTAATCACTATAGCCATCAGTTTTCATTACCAAAAGACCTCTTAAAATGGAATTATTCCCCTCTACTACATATACATTCTTCCAATGAGCAAACACATTCGGCGGGGGATGGCCATGTTGACATGGCTCTTGTTTTAAAATCATTCGATGCATGACAAAGTTACAGTCCGGACATAATGTGTGTACCTATTTTCTCTAAGTGCGATAATGTAAAACTTCAAAATGAGAGTGTGACCTTGACCTTTGAGGCAGGGACGTGGTTCTTAAACGTCCCACATCGTCTTGATGTTGTAGACATTTGTGCAAAGTTATTTCAAAATCCATCAATGTATGACAAAGTTACAGGCCGGACACGAATGAAGTGGGACAGACGGTGCATTTATATTATGCCTACCTTCAGGGGCATAAAAAGTGAAAAACATTTGTTTTTTCATATAAGTCTTATACATGTAACAAAGTTAAACAATTTAATGGTTCAATTTCAAACAAAACATGTTTCATATGTCGTTATTATTTCTTTTTTCTACAAAGTTTAAGAAACACTCACAGCTTCGTCATGGGTTTTCTACAGTTAAAAAAACAAGGTAATGTCTTTTTATGAAATATTTTATTCATGAAATTCATTGACTTTCATCTAAAAATTGCAACAAGTTGTCAGAAATTCTTTTTTTTATAGTTTCAATCATGTAACTCACATGACATCATGTAAACAAGTGTGTGTACAGATAGATGGTGAACATAATGTTTTTACCAAGTATAATGTACAAGATACCATTTTGTATAATAAGTAAATACCATAGATTGTCAGTTCATTATACTTTATAGTTATCATATTGAGATAAAATATGATTAAATTACATAAACATGAATTGTATTTAATGCCTTCCTTCTGTTGAATTTCTTTAAAAAATAAACACAATTCTGCAAAGAATTAAGATACCTTTATCCCCTTTTAATTTTTTGATAAAAAAATACAAGCTTATTCAGAGAAGGGAAGGAAAAGTGTTTGTTTTTCAAAACCAACTTTCATTAACAAAAGCTAAGGCAGTAATTCATATTGTCAAATCTTGTTATCACTTTATTGAAATTAACAGCTAAATATCTTTACTCAAAACAATGTAATATTAATCACAAAGAAAACAATTTTCAAAAGTAAATGTATCAAAATCATGAATATATATCGAATCAACCATTACTTTCTTGGAACCTAAAGTGATGATCCTCTTTGGCACCAGTACAGAGCCAGACCAACCTGCATATCATTGCAGTCTGACCAGGCTGTATACTCTTGGCTGACAAAATTCATATGTCATCTTCATGCATCTCTAGTTGATAATGGGCAGTTTCAAAATTGGAAGATGGACAAGTCTAATTAATAAGAAATACAGTTGGTTTATTAAATAAGAGGTTTTGTAAATATTATATTCAAGACTGCATTAAATGATTGTAAAAGATTGTTCAAAAATCTAGTTTAGTCTTTCCAACTCCGGAGCCACATCCAGTTTCAGGTTTGAGCTTTGCCACTGGGTCTTCCTGTGACCTGTTAGCTGTCTCAGATAAATCAGGAGGTAAATGAAGCTTCTCTATACTAAACTTCTTCCTTCTAAGTTTAAACGCCAGATCTAATGTCTCCGGCATTGTACATACTAGTGAATTTAGACAAGGCAATTTTCTTATATGAAAGAGTCCATGATAATCTTTGTACACTGGGTTCTTTTCTTTGTCAGATCCCACAAAGCTATCCACTTGTACAACAGTGTCACAAAATCTTTCAATCTTCCGAACAAAAGCTTTGTCACAAAACAAATGAGATGGCACAGTTATAACACATGTAGCATATGCCGATCGTAGAACTGCACGTAACGCGAGTAAAAACCTGAGCAGAGCAGGATCATACCTGTCACTGGATGTTAATCCGCCATTTTCTCCCCACAGTGGCGATCCAATAGAATGAAGTGCTATTCTTAAAATGTTTCTTTTCTCTGTTGTGAAACTGGTACTAAAACCTTCAGACTCGATCTTCTTTTGAATAGTTCGTAAAAGTTCATCATATGATGGGTTATTCTGACAATTTCTGTCTTTTGCAATAGTTTGGTTATTTCCGGTACAACTTATATCAATTGTTTTCACTAAATCTTCATCCATGGTCTTTGTAAGGTCGTAATAATGTCCAAATTTAATTGCAGCAGGACTTGATTGAAATTTAGGTAGACGACGGTACCGCCATGCTATTTTCATTGCGTCAGGCTCATCTTCAGGCTCCTGCATTTCTTCTTTTCCTGGATCGTCTATAATGGGTCCAGGTAGATCTTTCAGTAACTGATCAGGGCTAGAGTCTGTACTTGCTAGCAGAAGCGAATGGCCAGTCATAACTGCCTCTGCACAGAAATATTTTAGCATGGTTCTTGCATAGTTGCCATATACATCTTCTTCAATTAATAATACAGTTCCAACTGCTATACCTCCACCCAGAAGTTGGTCCAAAGATGGTATCCCAGATGATATCAGTAGCTGATTGTTATAGAGTGACACCTTAGCACCAGGTATTTGAACCACTTTTGATCTTGTTTTCTTTTGAAAACTTGTAGCCATGTTAAGTTTTCAGCGTGAAATATAGATTTTTTTTATTTCACATGGTTTTCACCATCTTGTTTACATATTGTTTAGTAAGAGTAACTTCCCTTGTATTACTAATCGTCACATGTAATTAATCCTCTGCTAACACCGGTTTCAGCAACAGCAAGATGTTCATAATATCGATTATTTCTTTTTTCCTTTTCTAAATACCTTTACACTGACCAGACAAGAAAAATGAACAGACCAAGAGCCCTTTCGTAAGTATCGCCAAAACTCCATTGCAACTGAAGTTTAATTTATGTTATCTTCCTTTAAATAAGCGCTAAAAATATGTTACACATCTAGAATTTAAGTGGGTGGGGAGTCGTCATAAATTATTTTAAATCTCCCCCATATAAATTTATACTGCTATACAGATGCTTTGTGTACTTTGAAAGTTTGATTATTTCTCACTCAAAGTGTTATTTTCCAAAGGAATATGTCAAAAACATTTTATTTTCATCTTCATGAAATCAAAACAGAAACTAGTCTAGAGTAAGGTAGATCTATTTGCAAGATTTATTCATTCATTATTTTTGTTAACAAAGTCATAAAAACATAAACATCAACATCCAATAGAAAGCAGCACCGAAAAATAATAAACATTCTAAATGTCCCATAATATGGTTCTTAGATGTTAAAAGTTACTGACTGCTGAAAGTTGACAGGGGCGGGGCAAGATGGGCCAATTGTCTTTGATCATTGGTTCCACAGAGATCGAACAAATTTTTTAAAGCCGCTGCTCGTCCTGCAGGACAAGTATCTTCAAATTTCTACTCGTCCTGCATGCTGTGCTACTTGTCCTGCATTTTGGGCACGATTTTCAAAATAAATCTCACTGATGCAATATAACCTTGCCAATGCAATGGACCGTAAGAAATTTTCATAATCAGTTTGTTTACATAAATTTAACAAACTAAAACCCAAAACTAAGCTTATGTTTTACTTTATGTATAAATCGCGCATTCAATAGGGCATTGTCGGGCACGTTCAGCTTACACCTGTATCCAATTAACTACACATAATGTGCTCAAATTATACATAACCTAAGTCCTAAAAAACAAGCCTTGTTTCCGGTTTTTCATCATTTTTCGCCATTTCTAAATTGTTCCACTCTTTTACAATGCAATAATTTACCTCTCTCAGCAGAGCATAAGCATATAACATAGTTAAGGGAAGTTCAAGAGATTCATACAGAATATGCTTTTAGTTCTGTACATATAAACATGCAACATGCTTTTATACAGTGATTACAGACAGGTCCCTCTGTCTAGTAAATGAACAACTCCAAATATCAGGGAAATGGAAGTCTGAATTGCTTGTTAATGTATTTAAAAATATTATTATTATTGATAAGCATTATTTTTGAAAGTTTTTGGAAAATTTTTCAGGATTTATTAAAATGAATTGGTCTATAATGGAAGATCTGTAATACAATAAATAATTGTATCATTGATAGTAATTAGTATCAGCAGGGATCATTCTACGGGGCGATTTCCGCGATTTCTCGCAAAAATATCACCAAAATCTCAGAGAAATTTGTGAAATGAGAGAAAATCTCGCACGGCAATTTTTAGCCGGAAAATGTCTAAACACAATCTAAGGAATGCTAAAATTACACAAAAATATGATGAAAAATTCACAAATTCCCATCAAGAATTTAATTTCAAATTGTTTATTAATGAAATCGGTGTAAAAAAACTCCAAAAAGTAGTCCAACACTTTGAATTATTTAGCCTAAAATAATTGCCGATCGGAGACCGCAAATTCACCGTACAGAAATACGGTATGATGGCTAACCTTTATCTATCTGCAAGTCGAGAATTTACACAAAACACTTTTAATTGATTTTAATAAAAAAATTTAGACACAGACTAACATAAAAATGGACATGTCAAAAATAAATCTACCGGTAAAATTTGTCTTCTAAATGTCACATCAACCACGGTAAATTTTGCCGTAAAGAACAAATTTAAAAATTTTGTTTTACGATTCCTGATGAAATAGCCGATAATAAATGTTCTTTTATTGAACAAAAATATTTAATTTTATATAATTGCAATCAGCAACAGCTAGAATTGTGAATGTTTCAGCGGAAAACAGACAAATATTCATTTGTCACATATTTTCGCGATGTCGTGATTAAAAAAAATTCTAAAAGGAAGCCGAGTGTTATTTAAAGGTGTTTTATAACACTATATGAATAAAAATTACTTTAGTTATTGTTTATATTTGTGGATATGGAGATATTTGTCATTATGTGTTCAGGTATATTTTTAATGGAGGGAGGTGTGTGAAGAGAATCATAAAGAAAACAAAATGAAAGGTTATAAAAATATTCTTCAAATCTCAACAATCACTTTTGTACAGTACAGTGTTGTCCATTAGGAACATTGACTGCAAATAATAGTTGTAGTAGATATCCATGTATAATTCTTTTATATTTCAGAATAAAGATGTTATATTTATTTTTCACAATTAGAATTTTATTATGTTTAAAAAATCACAAAAAAAAGGCATAGGATGTGTTAAAAAAGTGAAAACAAAAATCACTGTAATAAACAGAGCTACATCTTCTTATATCCTCATTAGATAAACAATGGTTATATGTACAGTGATTTTTAAAAAGTTAGAAATGTCCATATTTTAAACCTCGCCCATCATGAAAATTAAATCTCTCAAGAAAATCTAATTTCTCTCATCAAAATTTCTCAAATGAGAGAAAATCTCTCACTAAAAATCCTGACCAGGATGATCCCTGATCAGACATAACAAAAAACTATGGAAGAATTATATATGTATGTTATTGGCAAGTGTGAGATACATAAACTGATTTTACATATATTTGTATTATTAGTTATAAAGATTGTTGACAGTTATATGGCCCTATATAAATGGCTATTTGTCAATATAACCAGAGCCGCTAGGTGAGGGTTATATTGCAAACAGACATTTATATACGGCCATATAACCTGTCAGCAAACTTTATAACAATTTTATAATACAGCAGCATCATTTTTAGAGAAAAAAAGTAAGATTTCTTATAAATCGACAACAGCCTTGTATCTAAAACTATATAAACGTCACGATTATCCAATGAAAAGCGACGTTACAAACGTGCAGTATTATAAAGCAGATAATAAATTGTTCTAGAATAAAATATTATTCATCATTTTAATGTACTAAATCCCTAACAACTGTTTCAACATTTTTTTTTTATTTTATTATAAGAATATCCAACTGATATATTTCAATTGTTTTTATCAACATTTGAAACACTTATGTATTACAATGTGCCTATTGTACATGTACGGTAGTCTAATTTAATTTCAATTCAAATGTACTAAACAGTAATGCTGATCATTCATCAATGATCATTGGTCAGCTTCCTCACCAATTGTGGAATTGAAAGGATTTTTGTCAACATTTAATCAGAAACATTGTTGCCTTAAAGGAAAAGGAAATTAAAAAAAGATCATGCAACAAAATTTTAACTTTAAAATTGAATTGAGCTTCATTATGCACAATATGCTATTTTTGGCATGTCAAACTTTGTAACAACAGTACTTGCCGTATTCTGCAGACTGGCTATATTCGTCTCTAGAGTATAATGAATTTGTTTTGTATAATGTATAGTTGTAAAATCAATGAATACTTGCCATAGATAACATTTTCATTGGCTGAAAAAAATCCTAGATAATTTTTTGTAAAATACTAGAAAATATAATCAATTTTGGATATAGATGTTGTTTGGATACATGTACTTTAAACATAATTTATAAAAAAAGAAATCTATATTTTACATACTTGTACTTTCAAGTTTCTTACATTTCTTTAGAGATATTATTATTATTTTTTTTTTTATTATTATTATTATAATTATTATTATTATTATATACCACATTTCTATAGTTCTATAGCACTCTTTTCATAGATAATAAATGTTCAAGAGTGCTTTACATAAATCTGATAAAACATAATCATATATATGACATAATGTACAATATATACTATGCTCAAATTTGATATAAGAAAAAAAATATAAACACGTTTGACTTCAGACATGATTAAAATGCTAAAAACTACAGGTGGTCACAATATATATGTAAAGAGCCATTAAAAAACCGGGCAGTTTTTTTTAAAGAAAAAAAACAACAACTTTACTTGACCTATAATTTGGAACACAGCTTCCCATACATAGATTATTTATTCCTTTCTTCAAATTAAAGATATTCAGTCAGGATTACATAAATTTCAATAAATTTCTGTGATTAAAATATTTTACTCAATGAGAAGTGTAGTATAACTGTATATCTTTAAATTGTTTTAATCATTGTTTCTATCTGCCACAGATACATGTATCATACAAAAACAATTCAAGGATATTTAACATTGGTGAAACATTGTTTAGGGAAGAAATTTGCGGTTTATTTAATCATGTACTACAAATGCAAACTTGGAAATGTGGTTGATAAAACACGAGTGTGTGTACTGTAATTTCATTGTTTTCAATTCTCTCCCCCCCCCCCCCCATTCCCTCTCATGTTTATACTGAAACCAGCGGTTTAATCGTAGCCTCAATCTTATTTTCACAAAATTTACTTATTTTCAGTATCCGTCTATACCCTTCGGTATCCATCTATACCCCAAAACCAATATAGCTTGAATTTTCTCTGTCTCTTCTGTAACATTTCTAAAACTAAATGAATCATGCATATTTATATCTGATACAAGGAAAGTATAGTTCTCCAAGTGTAACAGCTGTGTTAAATTTAAAAGAACTGCAGCTATGTTATATACACCTTTAAAAAACATGATATTGACAAATATCAACAAAGATTTCTAAAAAGTGCTTACACCTCATTTACCTGATAAGCTTTTATTTCGGTGTCCGAGTACAAAAATGTACGTATTGTATGTGCACAGGAAATGTTTTTAAGTAAAATTACCTTATAATTTAGTGACTTAATGATTATGTAGCAAAGAAATTTGTAATTCATCATATATGTAAAAGTTATGGTATTTTGCATTTTATTTCTTCATATAACTTTTTAACATAATAATGAATGAATCATTAGTTGGCATGTGACTTTTCATGTACAGTGACAGTACCCCCCTCAGAAGTTTTATTTGGTCCAAGGTCCACACTGGCATGATGATATGGTTTCAGCCATTTAATTCAGAGCTTGGTTTCAACCACTTAATCAAGGGTCTATGTGTTAAATGGCATGTTGATACATTTTGTTATGTAATGTACATGTATATCAGTAATAATATATTTCTTATGCTGTCCTTGTACAAGATTTATGATTTAAATTAGATATAACAGTAGATCAATGTAAACAGACAGATATAACATATAGATTAAAGGTATACATAATTATATTGTTAAATCTTTCTTGTGCCCACCAAACTAGAAAATATATTTTAGCATGGCTAGTTTTTGTCAATTTGATTCATTATATAGGTTTTACTAGTATACAGTTACACCTTTCTTAAATGGTGTCATTTAAAAAGTGTGGTTTTGTAAAAGTTGGCCTCCCAAAACAGTATATTGTGTTTATTTTTTTCCAAAGTGAAACTAAAACCCAGTTTCTACATTTTATTGTTAAAGCGGCCTTCGGCTTTTCTAAAATTAAATGTCATATAATTGTCAAATCAAACTAATTAAGGTGAAACATGAAATTTGCCATTGCTAAAATACATAAAATAATAAGGAAACCCCTTGATGCCTCAAATCTACCGGGCCACACTATATGTAAATTAATGAAGCGGACAATTCATTTCCTGATCATTTACTTTTAGAAGCGAACGTCACTGGCCCCCTATAAATAACTCTTTGGACGCTGTTTTGAAGTAGGCCTAACAATGATTCAAGATAGAATAACTGAAATACTAAACACAGAACTTTTTTTTTTCAACAAAAAATAAAAGCTGAAGGCCACTTTAAATGTTCAAGGTCAAATGAGTGTTCACTCTAAACCTTTTGACTTTAAGTCTCGTGAACTACTAGAATCTGGATGGATTTCCATGATACATGTAGTGACTGATGTACTTTAATTTCATGATATGTTTTGACATTCACATTTCAGGTACCCTATTCTAAGTTCAAGGTCACAATTAAAGGTTAAATTGTATGAAGCAGCAATTTTATGTTCACACTTTTTACCTTGAGCTTTTTGAGGGATATTCATAATAAGTGGCTAAAATGTTCATTTCATGTTTGGTATACAGAACCTGCCTATCATGCACAAACAAGCAGTTTGTATTTGGTTGTGGTTATTAAAGCAGCATTGTTCCAGATTCATGCTCATTTTTATGAAAAATTTAAAAATGTATTGAAATGTATATTTGGCTTAACAAAAAAAATGTTAATTTCCAGTGACATGGTTTTAAAAAATAGGGTAGGTAGGTAGGCATTTTTAAAAAAAAAATTTTATATCATGTGTATGCGACGGAAATATGAATATGTGGCGCAAAGTTTATTATGCAGCGTCAAACAAAAAAATGTGGCCTGTTTTCCCTCAAAAAGTTTATGGTCAGTGGCCAAAAAATAGGGTAGGAAGGGACACCAGAAACAAACAAATTTTTTTTAGGCAAAATATTGTGAAGTGAACTTTTCTTAAAATCTTGGAACATTTCTCTCAAATTTAATTTTCTTGAAATGTTTTGGCTCATCTGGAGGCATGCAGCTTTAATGTACATGTTGTTTATTTTATAATTTAGCAGTTTTTCCTATTTTGTTATTGCAGAAGTTCAGGCGAGTCCCTGTACGATTTGTTAGGACTACAGAAAGGTGCCAATCATGATGAAATTAAGAAAGCATATAGAAAGGTAAAGTTTAGCAATTAGTATATACTTTATTACAAAACATTTTGTTAGTCATGTAATAAGAAAAATGTCTGGACAGGTGTGAAAATTTATATCTCTTTTCTAAAATAAGTTGAGCATAGAATGAAGACATTGAATTAAAATTATGGTAGAACATTCAACTTATTTCCTAATTATTGCAAAAATATTATTCATGAATAATTGAATCTGTGAGAATTTGTTAATTAATGACAGCTTTAGAGTGTTAAACGTTTTTCTATGTTATTTTAAATGCACAGCATGCCTGCAACGATAATTGCTTCTTTGTAGAGACAATGCAATTAAATTGACTGCTCAATTTTGTTACTAGCTTGACTATTCAAAGAAGTGTTATTGTACTCACTTTGGTGTCAGGGTTACAATTTGGTTTCTGCTTGCAAGTCGGTATCTCAAACTATTGTAAGGAATGGATTTTAAAATTCACACACTGACTTACTTGAGAGCATTATAGGAGGTCTCTGTCCAAGGCCCATAACTCTAACATAGCTTTGCACAGGATTGTGATCCTTTTGTTTACATTATCCAAGCTCTTGTTTTACTGTCAAGCACTGAAAATTGATTCAGCATGCTGTCCTACTTACGGCTCTTGTTTTGATATTGAATCCCTGGAAATCATTTTGCACAGTTCTGAATTTAAAGTTGGGCAATTCCTTCAATACAAAGATTCAACATTTTAAGGATTAAAAGCATAGATGTTTCTTCATTTATTAGACTTTATGCAAATTGATGTATAGCCTTTTATTTAAGACTGTGAATACATGTAAATGATTTAACTTTTTCTTTTCTTCAGTTGGCTTTAAGATTTCATCCTGACAAGAACCAAGGAAATGAAGAAGCTACAGAAAAGGTAAATATTCTGCAATGTCATACAACCCATGTAACATAGAACTAAGGTTCCTCATAAATTCTTTGTAAGGGTAATTTTATGCATACCTAATACCGTTTGCAAAAACATAAACATACTGAAATATATAAGTCTGAATCTATGAATTTTAGTGTTTTTCTATATGAAGAGTTTAAGAGACTGGTTGTGATCATACACTTACCTCTAGGAGTGGTGGTATACCAGTCACTAGGTTGGTACACTTACCACTATGCCTAGGAGTGATTGTACACATATCATTGTGCACAGGAATGATGGTAGTAAACAGTAGACTTAGGAATGATACACCACTTACTTCAAGGTCTAGGGTGATGATACACATAAAACTAGGTCTGTGGTGAAGGAACAACTACCACTTAAGGAAAATACAGAAACCCTCTTTTTTTTGTCTGTAATTCATATTAAAAAATAAAAAAATAAAAAGAGAAAAAAAAAAGAATTTTGTAAAAAATGTTTTTCAACTTGCAGATTGTGAAAAAATCTTTCTGTTACTGTTTGTAACTTACTTTTACTGTTAAACTTTGTATCTTTCTTTTACTGTAACTTAACATGTAGCGGAAAAATCAATGCTTGATTTATACAAAAGAGATAAAAACATAAATGTTTTAAGAAAAAAGGGCATTGGTTCAGCATTGTGATTTTGCACGTTTTATTTGTTTGCACATGAACTGAAGCTATAAACTTAACTAGTGTGAACTGAAATGATACTACAAAAGAAATTGATTTATTGTGTTATTCTGGCAAACGGCACAGAGCAAGTTAGCAGATGTATTCTTAACTACATACTCCTCTGTCTATAAAATATTCCCAATAATTAGCTCACTGTATTACTCCCTTGGGATATTCTGCGTGCCAAGTGTTATAAGTGGATAGTTAGTTAGTCAATATCATTCATAGTTAATATGGTATCTATGCTAAATATAGAGAAATATTCAACAATTAGTGCCAGTATATTTGATGATGAAGCTGATGAAATTAGTATTGGTGAAAGACTTCCATGGAGGCAGTTAGTAAATATGAAATTTTGATGTGAAAATCTCCTAAATAGGGAGAGAGGTTTTAAAGAAGCTTACAGTTTGATATTCTGTCCCTAAGTATTTATTGTTAAATTACATTGTATGTGTATAATAAATGGAATGTATTTATAAAACACAGCATTTTTGCCACCAGAACCTATAAAAATAACCATAAAGCACAGCATATGCTGTATTTGCCCTTTAATTTAAATTATGCAAAATGCTAAATGGTTTTCTTTTAATGCATTCTTATAGTTGTTTTGATGCATATAATTGCTGATTAAGGCTTATTATATACACTTTAGCTTGCAAATAATTGATTGATATGATTTATATGATATTGATATTGATTTCTATTTTTAATAGAAAAGTTTTTATTTCCCCGCCCTTCCCAGTGGATGGGTGGGGATGGGTACAGTAATACTACATTTGTGTTGACTGGTGTATAGATAGTAACATATGTTGTCTGTTGTTATACAAAAAAATGCAGGTTCAGTTTGATTTTTACTGTTGAAATTTCCTAACCAAGCAAGTAAATTGAAAGAAATTCTAAATCAGTTAGCCTGTGATGTCACCTGACACAAGTGAAAGTAATTGTTTAAAAGATCATACAGGTGAATGATAACCAAATATGATTCACCTTTGCCACCAGTAAAACATCAGGCTAGCCTGCACTTCATTCAGTCTGACCAGGCTTTAAACTGGTAGCTGACTTAACTTCAAATTTTTATTTTGATAACCTGTATTGATTGTGGACAGTTGACAGTTCCAAAAAATGGAAGCTTGACAAGTCTGTTGAGGGTGTAGGCTCTCTGTAATGTGTATAATCAGTATGCAAGTTATAAACTATTTTCTCTTTAATTTACAGTTTAAAGAGATCAATCATGCCCACAAGGTCCTCATGGACAACACAAAGCGAGGTATATATGACCGTTATGGTTCACTCGGACTTTATGCTGCTGATATGGTGGGCGATGAGAATGTAAACACGTACCTTGTTTTAACAAGTGGTTGGTGTAAGGTAGGGATTTTTGTTGTTTTAAATTTAAATTTATTAGAACATTAGCCTATTACCAACTTCTTCTGTTCTCTTGTTTAAATGAATCTTATAGTGTTTCTCTTAAAAAAGTGTTATTTTAAACATTTTTCTTGATGGATACAAATGCATTTGTAATGGTCATAAACAAAAAAAAGATTGTTAAAGCAGTGAGCTTTGTATAGCTAAAACATAAAAGATTATTTCTCTACAAAGGGGCTGTTCTGAAGAGATTTTACTGTATATGCACGCTCAAACTGTATTTTCCGAGTTGGAAACTGAATAATGGTGTTCAGAGGTTATTGGTCTACAAAAGGCCACTATGAAGAGGTTTCACTGTATATGCATTGTTAAACCCTATTTTCTGAGTTGAAACAGAATGATGTTTTCAAGAGATTATTGTTATTATCTTGTGCATATTGCATTGTCCGATGTGGAAACAAAATGTTACTTTGAAATTTGTATATTTCAGGCGCTGGTGATATGTTGCGGGATAATTACGGGTTGTTACTGCTGTTGCTGCTGCTTCTGTTGCTGTTTTAACTTCTGTTGTGGCAAATATAAACCTGCCATGCCGGACGAGGATGGGGAATATGCAAACCTGCATGTAAGAACTGTAAATATATTTACCTGTTCCTTTTATTCTTTATTTTTGTTTGTAATTTTCTGTTTGGTTTATGGTACTTGGTGAGTTTGGTTACAGTGACTTTATTGATTTTTTATGACCATTCCTCCATTTGTTGTGGTGTTGTTTTATAATTTGGAGGGAATTTTTTTTATACAGAAAATATATACTTCTTGGATAGGAGAATGGGGCTGATTTTCAGCCCAAAGTTGATCCAAAAAAAGACACTATTTTGTGTTTCCTTGTTACTGTTGTTTTTGTTAAGGTTTTATATAGAACTAAGAATTTAAGAAGCATATCTGTACTTAAAATTGTTGTATTAAGGTATTGTTGCAGGTGCATATTTAAAAATAGTAAATGAGAGTGTCTGTATAATGGCCTAAAATATTCCCTTGTACAAAAATATACGTTCTCCATGTCTTTAAAATAAATTCCTTCTCACCTGTTAAAAATGAATAAGTGTATTGGTAATATCTCTGGCTTGTTAAACTGAAAATAGAGAGATGATTTTATAACACATAAGAGATATACATTTAGTTAGACTTTATACCCTTCAAAGCACAGATTTGTTATAATTCAATCTGAGAGCTTGATTTGATTGGCTAGGATATTGATTGATCCAGTACAAACAAAAAAAAACTTATGCACTTGCTTGTAAGAGTAGGAAATAATGCTGTTTGACAGTTTCTCTCATAAACAGATTTTGATATAAGACTGAGTCTCTAATTTTCACAGTCAAGGTCAAATAAAGGTCAAGGTTATAATTGAGTAATTTAACATGCTCATTTTGTCATATGTGTTCTTTTGTCCAAGTATGAATAAGATATGTACATAAATAAGAAAGTTATGACAGTTAAAGCAAATTTTGATAACTTAACCTTGACAGTCAAGGTCAAATAAAGGTCAAGGCCATATCAGAATAATTAAACTTTTCTGCTGCCCATTTAGTTCAATAGGGAGAACATTGGATTTGTAGCTAGTTCCACTGCCAAGATATGACTAAAATTGTGTTAATCATAGACAACAGACAAACAAAATTTTCAGCAAATGCCAATGAGTGATAGATGATTCACTTTTCTTTGTAACTAATAAACAGCTCAATAAAACTTAATGTTGTATTTCCTTATATTTACTTTTGTTGTAAAAAAACGATAAAACCATTGAAAAATTCAGAATATACGCTCATATTAGCACCATAGTTTTTTCTACTAATATTTCATCAAGCTAAAATTGTTTTTATCTTTCTTCAAAAAAAAAACACTCTTTATTATTTCTTTTATGTAATTTCACATTATGAACACCTTTAATATTTCTGCTAGATTTAGGCTTACATCATTTTCAAGCTAGACACACTTTTGAGTAGACACACCTTACTTTTTCCTTCAAAGTTGACACACTATAGTATTTCTTCAAAGTAAAAACATTTTATTCTTTCTATGAAGTTCATTTCAAGGAAAACATTAATTTTTTCTTGGGAGATACTTAATTTTCACACTTTTTTCAATTTTTAGGTAGATAGACACTTTTGTATTTCTATGACCTTTAGACAAATTTATCTTTTTAATTTGAAATAATAATATAGGAATTTGCAAAAATTAAATATCTTAGCATCTAAATTATTTTTATTTGTAAATTAGTTTTTTTGTTATTGGAAAAGGTATTCAGGAACTGATAATTTTGGGTTTAATGATGTTCAAATATTTGAAAAATAAATAAACAGATATTTTCTTTTCCATGCTTAACATTTTGTATTCATGTATAAACAGATGAATTTCAATTTTTTAATTATATAGAATAGACTTTATGTTTTTAAGTAGACCATGTTAACATTTAATTGATTAGGGTGTCAATCTGTAAGTGTATTAAAAAAAGAACCAAACAAACAAAAAAACAACATATGAATAGTTCATTTATTTCTGTCTCTCAGAATACTTGATTATGTATGGTCACCAACATTATAGATAATTTTTTCCAAGTTAACATAACTTTGACTTTGTAAAAGAAGAATTTAGTTTTTAAAAAAATAAAAATAATAAGTGTTTAAAGTATTTCAATAATGTATATATTTTTTAATTTTTAATTTGTTTACCAGGAGGAATACAGTAGCACTCCTGAAGATGAAGACAAACCTCCAATTGTTAGCCAACCAGGATCAGGGGAGGAGCCAAAGGGAGGTTTTGAAGGCGGAGCTGCGATACCAATGCCTCCGCCTTCTGGATTATCAGAAAACACAACTCTGACATCTGACGCCAAGCCAAGCTATGGTGCAGACAGTTCATCCCTAGATAGAAAAGAAGCAGCTCTTAATGAGAGTTAATAGTTAACTTTGATAGGTGAACAAAATATCCCCTGTTTCTTAGAATTAAAAGTTCATAATACTTGCTGTTAGATCAGTAAAATACTATCCAGAGAAGTCTCAATTTAAATCTGATTGGTTTATTTATAATTGAGCACTGATGCATAAATGAAATTGATTGGTGCATTGGTTTAAAAAGGGGAGGGGCTTAAATTTTTCAATATCCAATCAAATTCACTGACTTGAAAGATTAGCATCTCATTTTGTACATATATAGTTTTACGATGGTCCATTTGAATCAGAAGTGTATAAAAAAATATGGTGTCAACTGTTTAGAGGAGGGGTATGAAGTGTTATTGATTTGATTGTAAAGCTAAAATAGCTCTGTTGTTATAGATCATTTTATATAGATTGTTGAATTATTATATAAATTTTCAAATTGATTACCCATTTGAGATTTCTCTGTAAACTCTTGCATTGAATTTTTACATGAATAACTCGTCAAAAATTTATTTAACTTAAACAGATTGTATTTATTATCGTATATCAAAGTTGTTTTGGTTTAGTCTTTCTGAATTTACTTAGGTGAAAAAACTGAGAATTCAATTTTTGCTTTTGATATTTATTAGATTTAGATGATGTAATTATTATTAATATTAAGTGTATATCTTTTATTATTGCTTTTTGGAGTTAAGGGTCTTTTTACTAGATAACTTATAGAAATCCATTCCCAACGTGTAGCCCAATATTTATTACCCCCATTGAAACACCATGTAATAATGCATGTTTGAATGTCTTACAGTCTGTTTCTTTCTTATTGGTTAGATTTATGGAAAAAAAATTATTCTTGAGGCCCTCATGGCTGAGTGGTTAAGGTCACTGACTCGGAACCCTCTTGCCCTTCCTTGCTCTGGGTTTGAATCTTGTAGGTACATATGATTCTCTTCTACCATGTAAGGAAGCTCTCCAGGTGATGGAGAAGTTTGGTGGTTCTACTCAGGTGCCGGCTCATGCCTGTGATAAACACGGAGGGGCACCTTAGGTCTTCTTGCATTAGTAAAGCCAAAAGAGTTTCCATATAAACTTAACAGTATTGGTATGGCTTAAAGCTCAACAATTCAACTCATTAATTCTTCTGTTGTTAACATTTAAGTAGTGGTTTTGAGCCCCACTCAGGCTACGGCCATGTTCTCTTGTGTTACTCAAAAGTATTTATGTCAGTTGTGAAAAACCTGTTTCACAGTTGAGCTTTTTTGAATAAGTTTATTTTTAACTTACTGTTAAATAATACTTATTAGTAAATCATATTTGGACATCATGTATCATTGACTAGAGACTGTTTTTACATGTGTTTGATAATGATATCATAGAAAGAAGGGACATAGAAAAATCAGTGGTCCAACATTGGCTGCCACTTATACCTGAATTAATTCATTAAGGTGCCAGCTGTCAGATGCAGTCTTGCATACTGTTGGCAACTTTTTATCAACATTTTGATACTAAAACCCCTTACATTAGTAATGCAATGTTCCTAATTCTAATTAGGACAAGTGCATGGTAGAAAGTATACAGGGTATATTAATAAACAAAGTACATGTACATCTGTAGGGTGTTGGCTTGCTAACTATACAGGGCTTGCTAACTATTCAGGGCTCTCTCTGTTAAGTGTTTTAGGGGAACAGTACCTGTAGGGACAATTTTCACATTGTTTCACTGGTAGCAATATTTGCTGCACATAAACTACTTCAGCTTAAAGACAGTTGAGTTAAATACCACTTCACTATCCTTGAATCTATGTTTTCGATTGTAAGGGAATTTTGATTTTAAAAAAGGGGGTTAAAACAAACATTTTGGCTGGGAAATGGTGATTAATATCAGCTCTTAAAAACAGAGATCTAGAGCCCTGCAATCTACAAAAAATATCTGATGCCCAGCATGTATGGAGTAGATGTACTTCTTATTTTGATGTTTTTCACTTGCAGTGAATTTCACAGGGTTTAACATTTAATTTTACATTGTAGTTAAAACCAAAGTTTTTTGTTTTTTTACTAACTAGATTGATAATCTGTATTGTTTTCTTCAATCAAAACATAATTTAAATTGTGTTTATACAATCATGTAGCAACATGCTTCCAGAGCCATGTAGAATTTTATTAAAATTTAAGAATAGCTCCAATTATAAGTTATTTCCACAATTATATAAGATATATTGATTTGTAATTGCCTCATGCAGTTTCTGTCTAGCAATTACCAGTAATATGTAAAACATATTTCTAAAGTAGCCAGTAACAAGGGTGTTATGTAGTCATTAAACAAGTAACTTCATCCATATTTTGCATCAAATGTAGTGTTATGCAGATTTTGAATATTTGTACATTTATAGTACATTTCTTAAACTCTTAAAATATTTTTCATTTGTTAGATTTTATTTTATTTTTTTTTTGAGAAAATTATTTTTATTTTATCTGGAGGCATGCAGTTTTGAGTATTGATTCTTTGTGTTGTTGGTTTTTTTAAATAGGAAATAGAATTTTCATTAACCAATTGTGTTTGAAAGTGTATTTTTGATTCACATTACATTAAAAAAAAACAACAAACATTCTATGAGTCATGTGGAATCAATATTGTTTGATAATTTGCATTTTGTTGTATATAATCATGCTTATCACATTGATTTGTTTTCCCCCTTTTTAAAAGGCTATAAAAGGACCAAAAGTAAGGCTGAACAAAGTTTCTGTCTTTCATTTGCGATTATGAATTTGAATATGTGTGTGTAGTGTTTTTTTTTGTCATTTTTGTTTTTATATTTTTTGTTTTCAAGTGCTACGTTGTGTTGTTTTCTATTTTATATGTACTGTCTCTTTGTCAAAAAAAATTATCTAACTTTAAAAGTACATAAAAATCATGTATCCGTTTGTAAAAGAAAGACTTTGTTATTGTTAAGTCTGTGGCTGTTTAATTCACTTATACTTTCTTACGTTGTATCCATGTTATGTGTGATATAAAATTGTCTGAATTGACCACTACAACAACCTCTCTTTTACACAGAGAGAGTAAATATTTGAGCCGCGTCACAACAAAACCAACATAATGGGTTTGCGACCAGCATGGATCCAGACCAGCCTGTGCATCCGCGCAGTCTGATCAGGATCCATGCTGTTCGCTTACATACTCTATAACAAGAAGAGAAACTGATAGCGAACAGCATGGAACTTGATCTGACTGCGCGGATGCGCAGGCTGGTCTGGATCCATGCTGGTCGCAAACCCATTATGTTGGTTTTGTCGTGACATGGCTCATTTATGTGATTTTTGACGCATTTTTCTGCTCTTAACTGAGAATGATTTTGAGTGCTTTGTGCAACATGGCTGTAACTCATATAGCATAAAGTAGGAGTTACAACATTTTTGCACAAAGCCAGCAATTTGTTTTATGTTTGCTATAATATATTTGTTATCATCCCATACTGATAACAAGTTCTAAACCATTTCTATTCAAAAAATTTCTGTATCTAGAAATAATTGTACATTACATAAAGTCAAGAGATTTTTCTTTTTCTATGTACAGATTTATCAACCCTATCCTATCACAACCATTGTTTTGTTTATTTCTAGTTTTGCATTCATGAATCATATATTTAAGCTAATGATCAGATGAAGATCTTGCAATTAATACATTGATAAATAACTTTGTTTCTAACTTGCTTGCAATATCATTCCCAAAAAGAATTTGTTAAGTTATGAATGAATACGGTATGGATGGTGGATATAAGTACAATGCATAATTATGAAATGCATGGATTTCTTTGAGCTGGGGATATATATGAGTTGTTATGAATATGTATGAATAGTAATGAGTATGTATTAGTAGCTTTGAATATGTATAAAAAGCTATGATTATGCATAATTATTTATGAATATGTATTAATAGATATGTGTATGTATTTATAGCTTTGAATATATATAAATAGCTATGAATATGTATGAATAGTTATGAGTATATTTTAATGGCTTTGAATATATATGAGTAGCTATGAATATTTATGAATAGTTTTGAGTATGTATGAGTAACTATGAATATAATGATGTTTAAATAGTTGTGAATATGTATAAATGTTTGGATATGTATGAATATGAATCAAAGAGCTATGAATATGTAAAGTATTCATGCAATGACATTTTTGCCTTGTTTGTTTTTGCTATCATTGTTGCAATCTTATCATCAGATTTTCCCACAGAATTTCATAATGGTTACCAACTGTTTTTATCATGTGCTAACTTATGTACAGTTTGCAATAAGGTATTCTGTCTTCATGCATTTTCTATGTTCTGTTACAGATAACTTGTTGTTTTGTGTAGTCATTCAAGTGATTTTGTTGATTTTACCAAACTTTTGGGGAACTTACCTTAATTTTAGTGATTTAAAGGTATATTTGGTATAAAATACTTACCTTTGGAACAATTATTGTTTTACTATCAAGCACGGAGAATAGTCAAGTAAGCTGTCCTGTTGACAGCTCTTGTTTTTAGTGATTGTACTCATAAATGACTTGCCAAATATATCTAATATTGTTATGTTGGGTTTATTTTAGACCAAACTAAATGGGTAAATATCATTTTTCTTTCCCTCATACATTATCATGTCATTTAAGTATTCTGATCAAAATTTTATGATTTTTACATGCTGGCGCCCAAAACAATGCATGAAGGGCACAGCTGCACATGGACAGCCTTTTCCTCCTGATAATAAGTTTATAGGGTGACATCCACAAGAAAACTAATTGTGAAGAACAAGTCTTGTATGCTTGATTCTGATTGGATGACTTTTGTATGCTTGTTTTTGATTGGATCACTTGTGTATGCTTAATTGTGGTTGAATGACTCATGTATGCATGTTTCTGATTCGATGACTCTGACTTGTGTATGCATGTTTCTGATTGGACAATAACAATGAAGTTTAAAATTAACACACATTTGGTGAATCTTTTCTAATTTCCAGCTTTGGCTGGTTTACAAATATGTAGCATAAATTTGGATCCTTATCTCTTAACCTTAATTTATTTTTCAATGTCAAGATTTTAATGGTATGTTTATAGAAAAAGATTGTGTTCTTTTGTTCTTTAAAGCTGTATGCCTCCAGATGAGCCAGAAACAATTTCATTTAAATCAACTTTGCGAAAAATAAACATCTCAAGTAATGATTTACTTGTTATATGCAATTAATGTCTGATTTTGCAGTATTTTTCACCATATTTCTATGGTGTAAGAGTTTTTTTTGTGCATATTTTGACTTTTATTTGGATTATTTGGCAATGTATAAATTACTTTCTTTGTTCTCTTGACAAATTTTATTCTTGAATACATTTTTAAAATTTTCATGAAAATTAGCATAAATATGGAGGCATGCTGCTTTAATATACATGTATGTGATGTTGTTTGATAAATAATACTCTTATTTGAAAAACTAGAAAATCTAGATATTGTTCCAGCACAGTGGAATGAAAGTTACTTATAATTTAATTTGATATGTACATGTACATATATAATTTAATTTCATATTATTGTCTAGTGGATTTTTTAGATAAATGTAGAACTTCAAGCACACAGAAACAGTCAATTTATTTAACTTGTTGAGTAGCGATTCAGATCTTTCTCATTTTGTATTTGATGGAAGCATATTAAGTGTCAATACTAAATGAATGTATGTTACTAAATATAGATGTCAAAATGCTGTTTTTAATTTATTTCATACCTATGACCTATAGATTTTTTTTGAGTGTTTTAAGATAATCATATTTTACAGCCATTGTATCGAGGCCATTGATAGTTTAAATATTTGTTTTTGGTGTTGAGATCATTAAATATTCAGAACCGTAGAGTAGATGAGTTTTATGACTTTTTCTTATGTCAGGCTACAAGTTGAAAAGAAAAATGGCTTTTATCAGGTCTTTTTAAATGTTTGATTTTTCCGACATAATAGATATACTGATAGAAGAGACACCATTTCAAGACATATTAAGTCTCAGAAGGTATTAGTTTTCTTCACAGACACTTGGGTTGTGGAGCTCAAAACGCCTTTAAAATCCAATTAAAATGTATATTTGTCATGTGCTGGGATTGACTAATATACATTTTAATTGGATTTTAAAGGCGTTTTGAGCTCTAAGTGTATGTGCATTTCTTGTGAAGAAGAAGGGGGTAAACATGTATGTTATAGTGTTTTATTAATGAATTTAGAGCATGTTCGATACTTACAATGTGAAGGAAATAACAATGAAATAATTTCTCATAAAAGCAGTAAAATGTAAGCAAAGTCGTATTTTTTTCCTCCATGTAAGATATTTAAATCACTAGAACTGTGCTTAAATTGCCTAAAAGCAAAAGAAGCAGTAAATGGTTGAGCGTATAAGGATATTGAGTTCCATTGGGAAATACTGCACACCAAAAAGAAAAAACTTTGAGAAATAGAAATTTTAACAAATTTTTGGGAGCTTATGGAGGCCTTAACCGTATACACGTTACAGAAGGCCTTTAAATAGAGGGTCTTTAAATAATGCTTTTAGGAAGGTATACTCAGAACAGAAGAATGATGGTTCTACAGTTAGATTGGTTTAACACAGGAAACTGAACATAGAAAATTGAAAAGAAATTTTTCTTATCCCTTGTCTTTCGGACACTTTTTAGATGTATATTTCGTTACACAATAAATATATTATTAAGTCATTCTTTTACATTTTTTTTTCATTATCCTTACCACAAGTATATTGTATATCTTTGTACAGAAATATATGATGTAAATACTAGATGTGTATGTGTTTCTCTATAAAAGCCCTAACAGAATACTTTTGATGAATATGAGATACTAAATTGATACTGAAAAAATACACTCTTTTCAGACAGAATAGTTTGGCAAATCTGTTTTTTCTCCATGCTTATCATACCTATTCTGAAGTTGACCGTCACATTCAAGTGGTCCTGTTTCCTAGCAAATTGACTCATGCAGATACCCTCAAAGGCAAAATAAAGCACAGGTAACAAGATCACCATATGTTCACATGGTAGAGGCTTTAGCTGCCAAAAAATAGTGGGGACCATGCTTGACTTTTTCCTATTTCTGAAGTCAAGGTCACATTTGAAATAATCATGATTAAAGAGGTCTTTTGTCCAAGAATTAAACAGATCCATAAATAAATAAATCTAACAAAGTTATGAGAATTAAATTTCAATAATTTGACCTTGATGTTAAAGGTCAGTCATATCGGAATAATTCAACATGTTGGTTTGGTCATATGTGTTCTTATGAATCAAATCTCTGAATGAATAACAGAGTTATGACAATTTAATGGTGGGCTCAAATGTGAGGACAATACATTAATTAATTACAAAATTATCCTTTTCCCCCATGAGCATATTGTGAAAAATGGCCGTTTTCACTGAAAAGCCCCCTGTTACAAGTTCAAACTGCTATGAAACTATGAAAAATTCTTCAATACTAATCAAACTTGGCACAAATGTTGACTGGACCATTGCCTTTGTAACGACATGCTCAGTCTTAAATTTCCTGTTACCATGGCAACGAGGGGACATCTCAAAATTGCCAAAAATCACTAATTTGCCTCGATTTTTTCCATCAAAATTTATTTCAAAGTGCTGCAACTGCTCAAGGGATTGAGATAGAGTCAAAGGCTTTTCAGCGTTGGTTAAACGTTACATTATGATCGACCTGGGGTCATTTTTAGCCTCTCACAAGTCCAAAATTTTCTTGGCGATGAGGGGGACTCCGCCACCCTCCAAACCCCCCTAACAGAAGGGGGCACATCCCCCTTCTGGCAACCCCCTGATGTATCTTTTGGATGGGGGGCGGCGCCGAAAAAGTGCTCAATTTTTAAAGCAACATTTCTCAAACGAAAACTTATGTTTGGGGTCCAAATAGGACATTTTTTCACTATTTGAGGCCTAAAAAAGGGGGGGGGGTCGAAAGTGCGTTGTTTCGCGTATATATGTGGTAAAGGGTTAAAGCAAATAACAGCCAAAAGCTGTGAAATTACAATAATTTGACCTTCAAGGTCAAGGCTATTTATTGATCAAGGTCAAATTGAGTTTGATCATTTTAAAGACATTGTCCATAAAGTAATAGTGCTTAAGTATGAAGGTGATTCATTCATAAATAACCAAGCCAATTATTGCAAAAGTCAAGCAACTTCAAAATTCAAACTTAAATTGACCAAGGTCAAGGTCATTGAGGAGTAAAAATCTTAATCAATTTGATCAACTAGAAGGTCACGAATGTTGTGTCCAGTATGAAGACAATCCAGTCCTAATTATTAAAGTCATATCAAAAATCAATTAAAATTCAAACATTTGACCTTGAAGGTCATTATGACCGGAGGTCAAGTTCAGTCTGGTCTACCTGAAGGTCCTGTTTAAAGCGTTGTTGTGTCCAAGTATGAAGAGAATCCATAAAGGAACAAGTTAAATGTTGATGCTGCACATCAAAGACGCCGCCAAATGATATGAACAGTCACAGCAAGGGGGAGGAACTGTTACACGAGGGATGGAGTTCTTATGATAACTTGTCAAGGAGTTCTTGTGATAACTGTCACGGAGTTCACCGGAAAACTTTTGTATATACTGCAAAAACACTCGTCCAAAATGATAATTTTCATCTTTAAAAAGTGAGTTTTAGGTGCTAAATTAATCTTTAAAGATTAAGCTTGCCTTACATATTGCATTATGTGTCAAAAACTGATTCATAGCCCATTGTTCATCGCCTCTTGCTTAAAATCTGGTAGTTTTTGTTTAAATTTTCAAATTATTTGCCATTTCGCAAGTATTGGCCTGTTTATTTCAAGTCTTCATCCTTGCCATACATAATTACCTAATTATAATGCAAAATTGCAAACATAAAGCCCCGACTAACAAATTTATACCCGATTTTTCAAATGTCCCGGAGTTAAACTTCGTATATACGCATGCGCTTGCTAGTATGAATGAATACATCGGGACAACGGCCTATTTACTAATGATTGATCAAACATTTATTGTAGATAAAGTTTTGTCTGTGAATTATTGTTCAATTACATTAAGATGAGACTTTAATGAACGTAGCATTGTTTGGAGTAACAGGCATCACTGGTCTGAAGTGGTGCGACCGGTAGACCGTTGATTTTTTTATTTGTTTATTTTTTTATATATATATATATTATATATATATATATATATATATATATATATATATATATAATATATATATATATATATATATATATATATATATATATATATATATATATATATATTATTTTGGATAGTGCTACTCATTTTGAACCAAGAAAAAATCTTCTCTACGCATCCCTGTTAAAATTAATTTGTCTGGTAAATTCTTTGTAATACATTTATATTTCGCCACGATTCTGCTAGATTTATCATAAATCTGAAGATGTGGGGAAATGACATCACGCGCACCTGTATTTATACGACAAATACACAAACATGGCCGCGCCTACTGATTTGTAGAAATCGGTAATTTAGCGATTTAAATTTTGTTATCATTCGTTTAATATAATTATTTGAAGGCAGAACATTTGCAGATTTACTATTAATTGTATTCTATTTCTGATATCAAGTTTTTATTCTAACATTGCCTTTCCGTTTAAATGTATATAGTAAAAACTTTAAAAATCATCTAGTGAAATTCCAAAAGAGGTAGAGCTTAGATATTTGCATTGATCGTTTCCAATTGAAATTTATTAAATTAGTTTTTGGACTGAAGCAATCTACCCCATCATGTATGATTTATGGCGAGCTAGGAATATTGCCTTTGTCTTTGCAAATTAAGTCAAGAGTTCTGAACTATTGGGGCAAACTGATTAATGATAAAAAAGATAAAATTTGTTCTATGCTGTATTGCATGTCAAAGAAACTTTACTCTGATTTTGATGTTGATTTTCCTTGGTTGAAATTTGTGCATACTTCTTTAGATTCTCTCGGTCTGTCAAGTTATTGGATTTTTCAAACAGTTAGTTCTGTCCCACATTTTAAGAAAATTATTTCTGCTAGAATTAAGGATCAGTTTATTCAAGATTGGCAATCTTCTATTCATGAATCCAGTAAATGTTTGAATTACAGAATTTTTAAAACTCAATTTGGTTTTGAAAAATACTTTAACATTTTACCATCAGATTTAGCAATAGCGTGTTTCAAATTTAGATGTATGAACCACAAAATGCCAATTGAAACAGGTAATTTTTTTAATTTGGATAGAAGTCTAAGAGTGTGCTGTTTATGTTCTGATAATTTGTTAGGTGATGAATTTCATTATTTATTTCACTGTTCCTATTTTCAACACCTGAGAAAAACATATTTAGACAATTCATTTTTCATAGACCTAATTAACATTATTAATTTTTCAAATTTAATGAATAGTGAAAGCAAAAATGTTTTATTCAATCTAGCTATATTCTGTAAGAAAATAATCTTTGTGCTTAACAATACATATTGATATATTTTTTTTCATTTTGATCTCATTCTCCGATTCTAAATTATTAAGTATAAATATGTTATATATTTATTCTATTTTTTTTTATTCTATTTTGTTCTCTTTTTTTATGTACATAATTATGTTCATAACATTGCCATTTCAATTATGTATCACTTTACTTTGTTTTGTAAACATTTGTTATATTGTTGTTTTCTCACATGCCCAGTTGGGCCTTGAGATATCAATAAAAACTTGAAAACTTGAAACTTGCATGAAACATGTTTTAGCGGATGTCTACCATATTTGATGAAATAAAACCTCTAGGGTCAAAATTGGCCCCATCCAGGAGATCATTGATTTTCCTTATATGTCCTGTAAATTCTGTTTTTTTCGTGATGTTTTAATTTTCGCTTTTTCTTCTGGGGTGAAAGGTTCTCCACTTTTTGACTTATTTCTCAGGTGAGCGATCCAGTTTCTTATTTGGGGTTATTCCAGGGGCGTATTCAAGAAGCATGTTCTGTTGATCTTGACGAGTATCTCTTTAATATGTTTGTATGACAAAACATTGCCGAACCTGGAACCCACGGTCTTCTTAAGTCCCAGTTGAAGCGGAATATTTCTACATGTATGATACTTCCGACCAAAGGAATTTTTCAATAGAATGGAAACGGAAGCGGGACATCTATTTGTATATATAATTATATTGTTTTAAAACACCAAATAAACAAGTTTCTCTGATCTCAAAATAAGAAAAGGGTTGTGCTTAATTGAGAAGTTGCGTTAGTATACAAGTTAAACCCTCAAAATAGATATAATGGTATCGGGCCCACCGCACTGCGTTGCAATAGAATCCACCGCCGTCTGCGTTGTATTCATTTTTTTGTCAATTCTTTTATTAAAAAGGCAATATCAATTTCCAAATATTTAGTTGTTTTTTTTTTTTTTTGAAAGTATCATACATACAATGTCATGGCCGGTATAGTAATAGGGTCCTTTTTGCATGCATGTGTACGTGTTTTCACCAAAATGAGACAACTGTGGCGTCCCTCGTCAGAACAGTAAGAAGTGTTTTGCATAAATGGCAATGAATTGTATGTATGTGTGTCAACGTTGTAAGAGTGCGCATGTGGGCTCCCGTCTTCACTAAGTGTTTTCAGATAAACATTTAATCTTGCCGACACAGCAAACGGCCATTTTCAATCCGCCGCTTCTGCGACGAGCGCTTCTGCGTAATCTATGGCATGTGTGATCTATTTTGTACAACAATTAACTGCCGTCTTTTTTATTGTGTTGTTTTTTTGTTTCTAAAGCTCGGTTTATAAAAAGGTCGAATTGACCGTTATCCATCAGAATATCTTTAGTTATAAAATGACTTTAACAGCCAGATCGGATCAAAATCCGAATTCATTTCAAACTGATATTCTTATTCGTTCAATCCACTACATGAACGGTTGCTATATCAAACACGCGAGTCGTACAAAATTTTTGAGGTTATTAATATGTAAATAATGACCAATGCCGAAATTGCTGTAGTTAGTTATATATATACAAAACGACCCAAAAAAAAAACAAAAGTTTTACCCCTTTGGG